>NW_024037067.1:168089-360372 GCF_015706575.1 Patiria miniata
ACATACAGTCAACAATGTTGCATAGAATGAAAGATGACATTAGTTATGTTATGTGAGCCGCTTTGCTCAATGGCTAGGTAGTGCCGTATAAATGGAAGCACAATGTGATAACGATGCCTGGCCTAGCCTAGGTGGCCTTAGACTCAGGAGCTGCGGACATCCCTTCAGTTCAAACTAGGTTTGTCACTGTCGATGAATAATCGGCGCACAAAGTCAAAGAAGAAGCAACCCCTCCCCCCCCAAAAAAAAAAAACCCAAAACCAAAAAAAAACAATCAAACAGTGAATAATGTACTGAGGTCAGTTATGTAATCCGTATTTCCCACTGAAGTGGTAGTGAAGTCTAAATGAGAGTCAGATGAGAAAACGTTATTAACTGGCCCAGTCTCGGTGTTTCTGGACTCAGTTGATTACGACTGAGTCAATGTTGATAGAACATTGGCGTAAAATTAAAAGTAAAAGAAGCAAACGAAACAAATTTAAAAAATAAACAAAAAAAAACAGTCACGATATAGCGTAATTATCAAATATCAATACTTATTGTTTGAACAATGTTTTATAATTATACGTTCCGCTTTCGTCAACAATACTTTTTGTAGATATGAAGCAATGAGTGAAATTGATTAAAAATGATTTTCTACACTACAAGTGGATACAATTATTCATTCATTTTTTACAGGATTAAGATCGTAGTTATATCGTCGTGATATTGAAATGACACCATTTAAATAGCTTTATATTTGACTGAGAAACACTCATAACCCTTGTCAGGCTTACGACTTATCTTAATTGTGATACACCACGTCAAAAGACCTTGCATCACGGCGTATTAAGACGTGATGCAACGAAACTTCATGTAAGAATATATCATGAATATCATCAAACTTCATTTACATCTAACAGAAGATTCTATTGATATAGCAGTAGGCGTTGCGGTCGAATCTCGAGAGATGGGCTGATTGGTGGAGGATGATCCTGACGTCATTGAATAATTAAATACCAAACAAAGTATTGAACAATAACAATGAAAACAACGGTTGCATGGTCCGAAGAACATTATTTAATATAGGTGAAGAACATTACCATGAACATACCACTTATCAATGAAACGTGTATTCAGTTGAGTGCAGAACGCTCAATGAAACTAAATTTCAAACAAACATTGGAAATAAATGATTCACAAACCTTCGACGGGACGCTCTGTTGTTGAAACCTGAGTCATTTCAGTGGTGCCTGGAGATAAACAAAAAGATTTTAATGGAATCATAACACCAATGCCGTGTAAATTTAGTAATCACAAATTTTGGTAAATGTGTATTCAACGTAAAACAACAATTGTATACTTGGTATTGATTAACACATTAACTGCCCTAACTTGTAACAAATATTCCTTCAGATGATTAAACACGGAAACTTTGCCACCTACAACGAATTATGAGTATTATGACCACGTTGTAGACCTACTCATTTGTTTCAGGTATTGAGAGTTTCTGAAGAAAAAATCCTCAACTTTCGGATTATATATCTGGCAGCTCGAGAATTCGAAATTCGAAGTAACATGCCACCATAATAGACGAGGTCTTTGTTTCGCTTACCAGGCGATCTGCTTTTTCCGAAGGTTTTTCTAATATCCGTATTTCATAGCAGAACAACAACAAGTGACAATGGACCACTTTCCAGCATTTGTGATTTGTTTTGGACTTCAGAAATATTTTAAATTCATTAATTTACCGTTTGTGACGTTTCTAAAGGATTAAGATCGTAGACACATCGTCGTGATATGAAATGATACCATTTTGATAGTTTGAAATTTGACAGAGAAACAGTCGATAGCCCTTATTAGGCATACAACTGATACTGATACACCACGTTAACCCACCATGGATCACGGCATTTTCAACCATGATGCAATGAAACTACATGTAAGAACACATCATGAATATCATCAAATTTCATACCCAAACCTCGAAAAGAAGATTCCGTTGATAAAGCAGTAGGCGTTGCAGTCGAGTCTGGTGAGATGGGCTGATTGGTGGAGGATGATTCTGACGTCATTGAATAATTAAATACCAAACAAAGTATTGAACAATAACAATGAAAACAACGGTTGCACAGTCCGAAAAACATTATTTAATATAGGTGAAGAACACTACCATGAACATACCACTTATCAATGAAACGTGTATTCAGTTGAGTGCAGAACGCTCAATGAAACTAAATTTCAAACAAACATTAAATAAATGATTCACAAACCTTCGACGGGACGCTCTGTTGTTGAAACCTGAGACATTCCAGTGGTGCCTGGAGATAAACAAAAAGATTTAAATGGAATCATAACACCAGTGCCGTGTAAATTTAGTAATTAAAAAATGTTGGCTATTGTTTATTCAATGTAAAAAAAAAATGCATACTTGGTATGTGATTAACACAATAACTGCCCTACTTGTAACAAATATTCCTTCAGATGATTAAACACGGAAACTTTGCCACCTACAACGAATTATGAGTATTATGACCACGTTGTAGACCTACTCATTTGTTTCAGGTATTAAGAGTTTCTGAAGAAAAAGTCCTCAACTTTCGGATTATATATCTGGCAGCTCGAGAATTCGAAATTCGAAGTAACATGCCACCATAATAGACGAGGTCTTTGTTTCGCTTACCAGGCGATCGCTTTGCCGAAGGTTTTCTAATATCCCGTATTTCATAGCAGAACAATAACAAGTGACAATGGACCACTTTCCAGCATTTGTGATTTGTTGGGGCTTCAGAAATATTTTAAATTCATTAATTTACCGTTTGTGACGTTTCTAAAGGATTAAGATCGTAGACACATCGTCGTGATATAAATGATACCATTTTGATAGTCTTAAATTTGACAGAGAAACAGTCGATAGCCCTTACAAGTATTTACGACAGATTCTAATACACCACGCCAACCCACCATGGATCACGGCATATTCAACCATGATGCAATGAAACTACATGTAAGAACACAACATGAATATCATCAAATTGCATACACTTACCTCGAAAAGAAGATTTCATTGATATAGCAGTAGGCGTTGCGGTCGAGTCTGGTGAGATGGGCTGATTGGTGGAGGATGATCCTGACGTCATTGAATAATTAAATACCAAAAAAGTATTCAACAATAACAATGAAAACAACGGTTGCACAGTCCGCAGAGCATTATTTAATATAGGTGAAGAACACTATCATGAACATACCACTTATCAATGAAACGTGTATTCAGTTGAGTGCAGAACGCTCAATGAAACTAAATTTCAAACAAACATTGGAAATAAATGATTCACAAACCTTCGACGGGACGCTCTGTTGTTGAAACCTGAGACATTCCAGTGGTGCCTGGAGATAAACAAAAAGATTTTAATGGAATCATAACACCAATGCCGTGTAAATTTAGTTATAAACAAATGTTGTCTATTGTTTATCCAATGTAAAAAAAAATGCATAATTGGTATGTGATTAACACAATAACTGCCCTAATTTGTAACAAATATTCCTTCAGATGATTAAACACGGAAACTTTGCCACCTACAACGAATTATGAGTACTATGACCACGTTGTAGACCTACTCATTTGTTTCAGGTATTGAGAATTTCTGAAGAAAAAGTCCTCAACTTTCGGAAATATATCTGGCAGCTCGAGAATTCGAAAATTCGAAGTAACCTGCCACCATAATAGACGAGGTCTTTGTTTCGCTTACCAGGCGATCTGCTTTGCCGAAGGTTTTCTAATATCCCGTATTTCATAGCAGAACAAGAACAAGTGACAATGGACCACTTTCTAGCATTTGTGATTTGTTTGGGACTTCAGAAATATTTAAATTCATTAATTTACCGTTTGTGACGTTTCTAAAGGATTAAGATCGTAGATACATCGTCGTGATATGAAATGATACAATTTTTATAGTTTGAAATTTGATAGAGAAACAGTCGATAACCCTTATAAGGCATACGACTGATTCTGATACATTACGTCAACCCACCATGGATCACGGCATATTCAACCATGATGCAATGAAACTACATGTAAGAACACATCATGAATATCATCAAATTTCATACAGTAACCATGAAAAGAAGATTTCATTGATATAGCAGTAGGCGTTGCAGTCGAGTCTGGTGAGATGGGCTGATTGGTGGAGGATGATCCTGACGTCATTGAATAATCAAATACCAAACAAAGTATTGAACAATAACAATGAAAACAACGGTTGCACAGTCCGAAGAACATTATTTAATATAGGTGAAGAACACTATCATGAACATACCACTTATCAATGAAACGTGTATTCAGTTGAGTGCAAAACGCTCAATGAAACTAAATTTCAAACAAACATTGGAAATAAATGATTCACAAACCTTCGACGGGACGCTCTGTTGTTGAAACCTGAGACATTCCAGTGGTGCCTGGAGATAAACAAAAAGATTTTAATGGAATCATAACACCAATGCCGTGTAAATTTAGTAATAAAAAAATGTTGGCTATTGTTTATTCAATGTAAAAAAAATGCATACTTTGTATGTGATTAACACAATAACTGCCCTAACTTGTAACAAATATTCCCTCGATGATTAAACACGGACACTTTGCCACCTACAACGAATGATGAGTATTATGACCACGTTGTAGACCTACTCATTTGTTTCAGGTATTGAGAATTTCTGAAGAAAAAGTCCTCAACTTTCGGATAATAACATCGGGCAGCTCGAGAATTCGAACATTCGACGTAACATGGCACCATAATAGACGAGGTCCTTTTTTGGCTTACCAGACGATCTGCTTTGCCGAAGGTTTACTAATATCCCGTATTTCATAGCAGAACAATAACAAGTGACAATGGACCACTTTCCAGCATTTGTGATTTGTTTGGGACTTCAGAAATATTTTAAATTCATTAATTCATATACCGTTTGTGACGTTTCTAAAGGATTAAGATCGTAGACACATCGTCGTGATATGACATGATACCATTTTGATAGTTTGAAAATTGACAGAGAAACAGACATTAGCCCTTATAAGGCATACGACTGATTCTGATACACCACGTCAACCCACCATGGATCACGGCATATTCAACCATGATGCAATGAAACTACATGTAAGAACACATCATGAATATCATCAAATTTCATACACTAACCTCGAAAAGAAGATTCCATTGATATAGCTGTAGGCGTTGCGGTCGAGTCTGGTAAGATGGGCTGATTGGTGGAGGATGATCCTGACGTCATTGAATAATCAAATACCAAACAAAGTATTGAACAATAACAATGAAAACAACGGTTGCACAGTCCGAAGAACATTATTTAATATAGGTGAAGAACACTATCATGAACATACCACTCATCAATGAAACGTGTATTCAGTTGAGTGCAAAACGCTCAATGAAACTAAATTTCAAACAAACATTGGAAAAAAATGATTCACAAACCTTCGACGGGACGCTCTGTTGTTGAAACCTGAGACATTCCAGTGGTGCCTGGAGATAAACAAAAAGATTTTAATGGAATCATAACACCAATGCCGTGTAAATTTAGTAAAAAAAAAATGTTGGCTATTGTTTATTCAATGTAAAAAAAATGCATACTTTGTATGTGATTAACACAATAACTGCCCTAACTTGTAACAAATATTCCTTCAGATGATTAAACACGGACACTTTGCCACCTACAACGAATGATGAGTATTATGACCACGTTGTAGACCTACTCATTTGTTTCAGGTATTGAGAGTTTCTGAAGAAAAAGTCCTCAACTTTCGGATAATAACATCTGGCAGCTCGAGAATTCGAACATTCGAAGTAACATGCCACCATAATAGACGAGGTCTTTGTTTCGCTTACCAGGCGATCTGCTTTGCCGAAGGTTTTCTAATATCCCGTATTTCATAGCAGAACAAGAACAAGTGACAATGGACCACTTTCCGGCATTTGTGATATGTTGGGGCTTCAGACATATTTTAAATTCATTAATTTACCGTTTGTGACGTTTCTAAAGGATTAAGATCGTAGACACATCGTCGTGATATGAAATGATACCATTTTGATAGTTTGAAATTTGACAGAGAAACAGTCGATACCCCTTACAAGGCATTTACGACAGATTCTGATACACCACGCCAACCCACCATGGATCACGGCATATTCAACCATGATGCAATGAAACTACATGTAAGAACACATCATGAATATCATCAAATTCATACACTAACCTCGAAAAGAAGATTCCATTGATAAAGCAGTAGGCGTTGCGGTCGAGTCTGGTGAGATGGGCTGATTGGTGGAGGATGATCCTGACGTCGTTGAATAATTAAATACCAAACAAAGTATTCAACAATAACAATGAAAACAACGGTTGCACAGTCCGAAGAACATTATTTAATATAGGTGAAGAACACTACCATGAACATACCACTTATCAATGAAACGTGTATTCAGTTGAGTGCAAAACGCTCAATGAAACTAAATTTCAAACAAACATTGGAAAAAATGATTCACAAACCTTCGACGGGACGCTCTGTTCTTGAAACCTGAGACATCTCAGTGGTGCCTGGAGATAAACAAAAAGATTTTAATGGAATCATAACACCAATGCCGTGTAAATTTAGTTATAAAAAAAAGTTGGCTATTCTTTATTCAATATCAAAAAAAATGCATACTTGGTATGTGATTAACACAATAACTGCCCTAACTTGTAACAAATATTCCTTCAGATGATTAAACACGGAAACTTTGCCACCTACAACGATTATGAGTATTATTGCCACGTTGTAGACCTACTCATTTGTTTCAGGTATTGAAAGTTTCTGAAGAAAAAGTCCTCAACTTTCGTATAATATATCTGGCAGCTCGAGAATTCGAAAATTCGAAGTAACTTGCCACCATAATAGACGAGGTCTTTGTTTCGCTTACCAGGCGATCTGCTTTGCCGAAGGTTTTCTAATATCCCGTATTTCATAGCAGAACAATAACAAGTGACAATGGACCACTTTCCAGCTTTGTGATTTGTTTGGGCTTCAGAAATATTTTAAATTCATTAATTTACCGTTTGTGACGTTTCTAAAGGATTAAGATCGTAGCCACATCGTCGTGATATGAAACGATACCATTTTGAAAGTTTGAAATTTGACAGAGAAACAGTCGATAGCCCTTATTAGGCATACGACTGATACTGATACACCACGTCACCCACCATGGATCACGGCATATTCAACCATGATGCAATGAAACTACAGTAAGAACACATCATAAATATCATCAAATTTTCATTGATAAGGCAGAAGGCGTTGCGGTCGAGTCTGGTGAGATGGGCTGATTGGTGGAGGATGATTCTGACGTCATTGAATAATTAAATACCAAACAAAGTATTGAACAATAACAATGAAAACAACGGTTGCACAGTCCGAAGAACATTATTTAATATAGGTGAAGAACACTACCATAAACATACCACTTATCAATGAAACGTGTATTCAGTTGAGTGCAGAACGATCAATGAAACTAAATTTCAAACAAACATTGGAATTAAATGATTCACAAACCTTCGACGGAACGCTCTGTTGTTGAAACCTGAGACATTCCAGTGGTGCCTGGAGATAAACAAAAAGATTTTAATGGAATCATAACACCACTGCCGTGTAAATTTAGTAATAAAAAAATGTTGGATATTGTTTATTCAATGTAAAAAAAAAATGCATACTTGGTATTTAACACAATAACTGCCCTAACTTGTAACAAATATTCCTTCAGATGATTAAACACGGACACTTTGCCACCTACAACGAATTATGAGTATTATGACCAAGTTGTAGACCTACTCATTTGTTTCAGGTATTGCGAGTTTCTGAAGAAAAAGTCCTCAACTTTCGGATAATAACATCTGGCAGCTCGAGCATTTGAAAATTCGAAGTAACATGGCACCATGATAGACGAGTTGATTTGGATATCACAAATATTTGTAATTCTTCAGTCATTTACCGCTTGTGATGTTTCTCGAGGATTAAGATCGTAGGCATATCGTTGTGATATGAAATGACACAATTTTAAAAGTTTCGAGATTTGACTTAGAAACACTCGATAGCCCTGATTAGGCATACGACTGATTGTGATACACTACGTCAACAGACCTTGCACCAAGACATGTTAAAACTCGATGCTGATGAAAAAGTAAACATAATCAAGAATATAATCAAACTTCTATAGCATCTAAAACAAGATTCCTTCGATAACGCCGTAGGCGTTGCTGTCAAATCTGGTGAGATTGGCTGATTGGTGGAGGATGATTCTGACGTCACTGTTTAATTGAAATGAATGAATGAATGATTAAAAATAGAAATGATAACAACGGTTGGCTTGCAAGAAGAACATATTTTATACAGGCGTCAAACCCTCCCATGAACATACCACTTGTCAATGGAACGTGTACTCAGAAATAAGCTGAATAAAACAAAATGTAAAACAAACATTGGAAGTAAAGGATTTACAAACCTTCGACGGGAAATTCTGTTGTTGAAATTCGAGGTATTTCAGTAGTACCTGCAATTTGATTTGGTGGAATAATAACACCACTGCTGTGTGAATCAATTAATTAACATTATTACAAGTTTCAATTTTGCATTCTTGGTATGTGACGGACATGTTAACTATGTCATGTTAAATTTAACACATATTCCTTGTGATGATAAAACACGGAGACGTGGTCAATGAATACGCATTCTGAGAATTACGACCAGGCTGTAGACCTTCTCATTTTGTTGAGAAAATCTTACTATATGCTTAACAGTTCTGGCAGCTACGGAATGCGAAATCTCAAGCCAAGCACGTCCCAAAATACCCACACCCACAAGAAGTCTATAATATTCTTGTTCAAATAAAGGTATGTCGATAACAAACTTAACCAATATCAAGGAAAATCAATGATGCGGTTATTATTCATTGCAGCTTCAATTTACGCCGCCAAACACTTGATTTTTGCCGACATGACAATGATATTTACCGACAAAACCAAGTTATTTGGTGGATGGTTATTTGGTGGATGTCAAATGGCTTTTTGGAGGGCTAACAATGGAGTAAAAAAGGGCCATTCTGCTAGTTGTAAACACATGCTGAATTGTAGGGCCTAAAAATAATGTAAAGGTGAATGTTTTAAAGTGTGAATGTCTGCAGCCTCAAAATTGGCACACATGGCCAAAACACATAATGGTTCGTTACAAATGGCCACGGCCCTGCTATGGATTTAAATGTATATTTTTGTTTTTAAAATGAAATTTAATTTATAATTGAGGCAAATTGCCGTTTTTGGAGTTTGGCTATTAGTTCTTGCCTTGACTCTTCATGTTTTCCTTCAAATATCCGAGCTATTCGCATTAAAACTAACTTCTCAATTACCTTTGAAAAAGTGAAAACCTAGTGGACCGGAAAAAACTTCAGGCCCATGGTAAGTTACAGGTGCACCTTGCGAAATGTCGACACGGCCTAGGTTTCGAAAAGCCAGATCGGTCCAGTAGACGTATTCATTGTGGAGACCAAGGCTTCGTACATTGAAATTGGAGCTGAAGGCGGCAACTGTAGTGCGACCCGCACCCGTGAGGTCAGAGAATTCAATGACATCATAAAGAAATTAGCCCAGTAGATTCTGTTTGCTGTAAAATAATGACATATGGAATAGTTGACTCATGGAATTTTGTTTTTAATGACAATGATAAAGGATTACTATTTTTATACAGATGTAGGAAGGCTTCTATATCGTGAAAAAAAGAGTTTTTTTGAAGATCGTGAAAATGTTCATCATTATTCTTTCTCTTTCTGGATCTCCCTTACAATGTGTCACATCCATTTGTAGTTACGGTCGCTCCGAGAGCTCGCTTATCCTGGTATGATCAAGTCGAAACTGTTGTTATCCCATGCATCCAATCGTAGGCTAGACCTTTTTAAACCTATCCCTATCAATTGTTCAGTTCCTGCGAAGATTTGCCTCGATAGGACTTTGGTTCTACGCATGTTGGAGTATGGAATGCCTGTTTGGCTCCTACACAGTCGAAACGTGTTGATGCACTACAAACTGTTTGTTTTATTTTTGGACAGAAGGATTATGCCAAATGCTGATAGGCTTCAAACGTAATGCCAACCTAATTTGTGTGGTTTAATGTTATCAAAGAAATTTTGTGGTGTCCACTGTAAAAAAAAATGTGCAAATAAATGCCCAATTTTTACCCAACAAAGGGCGAATAGTTAACAAGTCCAACATTTGGGCAAAATATTGCCCATTTTTATTGGGCACACAAAACACCCAACATTTGGGCAAATGCACATCTTCTAATAGTTGATTAAGTTGGATTACCAAACAACTTGTTAAATTTTCACCCATTTGTTGGGTATTTGATATGTCAGTTGATGCTTAAAAAATAACCCGAACTTTGGGTGATTAGTTTAATCAAGAAATGGTAACAAATATACCCAATTTTGGACCAACTACTGGGCATGTGTCCAAAAAATACTGCCCAACCCCATTGGGCATAGTTTGCTAAATACTTGAGCAAATGTTGTGCCAATTATTGAGCAAATGGTTTCCCCATTATTGGGCAAATTATATCCATTTGTTAAAACCTAAACAAAATTAAATACTTGATCTCATAACCTTGATCACGTGTTTTATTGTGTCGCTGAATCCGAATCACATTTTCAAATAAATAGTAAAACCTTTAAGGACAAATAAACAAAAACATGTTTGGCGTCCCAGCCCTCTTCCTTTTTGGAGGCCTTGTTTTCCTTTCTTTTTTAACCGAAAATATGATAAATTTTAAACAGTGACATAATCATGAATTCTGTGCTCCACTGCTAGACCACTCGTGCCCATATAAAGCTTGTAAGTCATTTCCTAGGTCCAATGACGGCCATTAACAAAAACATACTGGCGGCCATCTTGAAAAATAGCCCGGCCGGGCGGCCATTTTGGAAGGGGAAAAAAGGGCCTACCGCTTCCTTTTTTTTCAAAAAAGCAGGACGCTAAACATGTTTGTTTTATGTGGCCTATTTAAATACTTGTTTTCAACCATACTTGTATACATTGACGTCAACCATATCCTGCATCAAATTAGATCAAAAACCCAATATAACTCACAGCGGGTTATGTTTTGTAATTACGAGTAAAATAGTACTGCTACTACATGTACATTGTCGGCCCATTTTACGGGTCGCCCATATTGATACATGTGCAGAGTCATACACCTATGTGCATTTAATACCGACACTACAGTGAACCATGCAAATGCCTTTATCCGTAATACAAACCATACAATAATTGACACAATATCGAAATAATTTCCAACACAATGGAATCTAATTTGAATCAAACAATCAACACGTAACTGCAAACAGTCTTGTTTAAGTGAAGGCTTTGCTAAGACTCTTCTGACCTACGATCTGCCATGACGACTCTCCCTATGCGCGGTGCATGTAGCAGATCACATGGTAGATGTTGCCACTTATTAGGTGAATTTCGCGCGCTTTCTCTGTTTTTGACCGACTTTTAAGACTTGGGATTAGCGGACCTGCCCAATAACAGGGCAACGTCAATATATTGTCCCCAACGTACGGTTAACTATGGGGTGCTGTGGTCCGATGGTTACGGTGTTCGACTCGTGTACCGTGGTACATGGGTTCGAATCCTGACCGTGGGAACATAGTGCTTGTGCTCCTGAGCAAGGCACTTTACCATTATTGCTTCGTCCTTCGGATGGGACGTAAAGCCATAGGTCCCGTGTGTTGTGTAATGCACGCTAAAGAACCCAGTAACTCTTATCGCTAGGAGAAGGGGATTCTGGCAGTGGCTGCTTAATGCGCCGCAACACCTTGTAAACCATTATTAAAGTGCTACATAATGGTTCTCATTTTTTTATGTTCTTCATTTACCTGTCTCTAATAATAGACATGATTTCCAGCGCCTTGAGTACCTAATTGTTGGTAGGTACGAGCGCTATAAGACTTCGGTATTATTATTATTAACTATTTGTGTTACCCACTTCTTTCGTAAATTATGCTCAACTTTGAAGACTCTTAAAGTATCCAACTTTTGTATTTACCCAACAACGTCGATTAGCCAATAAATGGGGATTTTTTAACTCACAGTTGCGTGGTTTATATTTACCCAACGAATCACTTCCCCAATATTTTTACAGTGATTTAGTCAAACATGTGGTCAATAAGATATCTTGGGGCTTTTAAACATCTATATGCCGGAATGCAGAATCTGCAACTTTTAGCAATTCAACAAATTCTGATTTACCGGTTACAGCGTCCCTCATACCTTGATGTTGGTGCCCCTGCGCACAGGTTTTTGTTGTTGATGAAGGATGGTGTTTTCTTTTCTAATGAATAGTTCAGATTTATGTATTTCAACTTTTTTTTCATAATGGTAGTCCGAATCAATCCCTAGGTTTGCAAAGGTCTCGTTTGTAAAGATTTCTGGTATGGTTCTGTTGTCTAACCCAATCGGACAGTGAAGATTGTATGGTTGAAATGTCATGTTTACAATGGGTGAAGTTTAAGAGGGGCCATCAGGTGAGTTGGGGGCTGTACAAACAAAATTGTTTGTCTTCATTTGGTTAAATGTCATTTCGAAGGATACGAATTGAAAAGAATTAACTAACCTGGAACGTCGAGGGTTAAACCATAAGCAGAAAGGATGCCACTATTGATCAGCACTCGACGATGGTTGCCATTCAGATCAGATCGCTCGATCATGCCCATTAAACTAACTCGGTACGACCAGAACAAAAACCTATAAAAAAACAAATCTTGTTGAATGTCTTCCCGATACATAGCTAAGCTGCTAACCACAAAAAAACGGCACTTATTCAATTATAAATCTTTAAATATTTATGCATCCTTTTGTATTCCTTTGGTTTCATTTACGACTGACCTTACCCGTGATGGGCTCCCCACACATGAACAAAAAGTGTTGTGCTACTTTTTATTTACAACGTCTGGAACCCCCACTCGCATAAAAAAGAGAGAAAATGAAGACCAAATTAAGGTAACCAGACTCTGTGCTATTTGAAAAGATATGGATGATAAGACCCTGTTTTTTTACGCGAAATGCGGCGTATACAGGGTGAGTCAATGAAACCCAATTGGTGCCCCCTGTTGTTGTTTAAAGAAGCTCTTATTGTAGCACTTTCCATATTTAGGATATCAAAGCCCGATTAATAGGCTTTGTTGTAGTGTAAGTGATGTCTCAGCAAAACTATTCACATATAAAAAAAACAAAAAAAAACTAAAAAAAACCCTCAACACTCTCATATGATAACTGGCACTTAATAAATAACAATTATTTAACAACCAACTGCTTCCAATAAAACCAAAATGCTTTAAAATGTCAAGAGTTTACAGTCTTGCCCTGCCTTCTACTTGGCTTCCCTGGAGACTTGTGAGATTATTCTGATATCATTTTCAGGATACTACGTGGTTTCATTTTTTTACTGAATTATCCTGTACCTTGACTGGATTCATGGACACGGTTTAAAAGCAGTGCTTGTGTTTATTATCATGGATCTACAGTGTATTTTACCTTATGTAATTGCTTCCAATAAAGCCTAATGCAAAGTATCCCAGTGTGCGGTAACTTTTTGCAGAGTTTTCTGCCCCGCGAGGCCGTTTGGCCAATTTCTGTCCTGTTTTATTTATTTCGCCTCGCGAGGAGAAAAACTCACTGTGTGCGGCGAGCCTGAACTAAGTGCCGAGCTAAAATGATAAACGAGCCAATGAAATCACGCACTCTGTACATGTGATTGTAATATATGTTGGTGTTTGTCCCCCTTTTGAGTTACGCAAAAGACAAACAAGAATAGCGTGCTTTCTTTGGCGAAGCGAAAGAAATATTTTATTCCGTTGTATGCTATAATAAGGCGACAGATTTTGCTAACTGCGTCCACAATTGGGCGATTCACCTTATTAAGGTGACATTATAACTGTCGCCCTTTTGTGAAATCGACCCTTAGAACAGGGAATTTTATAATCGCAAACTATATCTAGATAAATTCCTCGTCGTCCTATTGGTAAAAATACCGAATTTCGTAGAGAAAGGGTAAGGTAGACTTGGGTTAGGTGACAGTGTAGGTTTGTGCACGAGTCAATAGGAAAGTCGCCTCATTATAGTATTTAGAGTAATTATTATATTTCTGGGTTGAGGTATACAGTACTAAGCGAGGGTTATTATAATTTCCTTGTCCAGTGACCCGTGTTGTGTATTATTGGGATAACTTAAGTTGCGTGAGGATTAATACTTTGTGAGGATTGTCCCTGCTAGATGGTGCAGTTGACTGCGTTATGGTTTTGAGGATTATTGTATAAGGCCAAATTAAAAAAAAATGTTGAGCGTCCCCGAACCCATATAAGTTTTTTTTTTTATAAACCGAAAAAAGGATACATTTTATATAGTGACATCAAATATTTGCCTCTTTGTTTGTTGCATCTGGCCCATTTAAAGCTGGTGTGTTATTTCCTGAGTCCAAGTGGCGGCCACTTAAACAAAAGCTGGAGGCCATTTTGAAAAATACCCCGGTCAGGGGGCCATTTTGGAAGGAAACAAAAACCTCCTCCTTCCTTTTTTTTTTTGGGGGGGGGGGGGTCCGCTCATAAGTCCGACGCCTCATAGGTCCGACGACTCATAGGTCCGGCAGAATTGCATCCCCTAACCAAATAAAGGCCGATATGTCCGACGCCTCAAAGGTCCGACGCTTCATAAGTCCGACGCCTCATAGCTCCGACGCCTCATAGCCCCGACGCTTCGTAAGTCCGACAAATTAAACGCCTCATTTTTCCGTTGTCGGACTTTTGAGGCGTCGGACTTATGAGGCGTCGGACCTATGAGGCGGAATAAATAAATTGTATGCCTCATAAGTCCGACGCCTCATAAGTCCGAAATTTCGGACTTATGAGGCGTCGGACCTATGAGGCGTTGGACTTATGAACGACCCCTTTTAAAATTAAACGGCCCCTAATTAAATTGTGTTCCTCATAAGTGGTGCAGTTGACCCCCAGAGGGTTATTAAATGCGAGGGTTATTTGTGTGTAATTAATCACCTTTGTATATTATTGTTAAAGCTGTGATTATTGAACAAACCAAATTGATAAAAGTGATTCTTGAATAAATCTTATTATGAGAGTTATTTACGTTTCCGCGAGGTTTATTGAAATTCACTCTGCGGTTTATTAGTATTAATTATATTACTGTTATTCTATTTCAAGTAATCACTGAATCCCAGAGCGGTGGTATATGTTCAACAAACGAACAGCCCTTAGGCTTAGTCCGCCGTTCATTAATTATCCCCCTTGCGTCTGGGTAACCGCTCATCCTTGTTTGAGGTTAATAAATATTTTGTTCGTGGGATATTTTGTTTGCCAGTCTGTGTCTTGGGATGAATAAAACCAGTCCCTTTGAGTTTTCCTTTCCCCTTTCCCCTGTCCCACGTCGCCACAATATCACGACCTGTATTTAATATATTGGTGAATAAAAAGCAACGAACACAAAAAGACTGAAACGTGCTTATGTGGAACAATGACCTTCACAAATAATTAAAGCACACCCTTTGTAACAAATGAAAACGAATGTTCTTGAATGGTAAGCTGAATACCTGACCCTATACGTTCAATCACCAGGGGCATGACTTTACCATTTTTACAATGAAAAGGCTTTTTTCAACTCCAAAAATGGGCCTTGATTAACAGGTAATATTAGGGACATTTGTGACATAATCACTTAAAGGTGGTTGGTAATGGTTTAAGTTTGAATGTCACAAACCCGTGGGCCGGGTCTGGTTTTAGTTTTCAACAAAAAAAATGCAATTTCGTGGGCCAATTTTAGGGGGGGAAACGGATAAAATCTCTGGAGTGCAGTGTGACATGAGGCCAAAAGCACCCCCGCCCCTCCTCGCACATATTACCCATTGGTAGAGTCCACAACAAGCCCACGGAGAAACACGGAAGAAATCGTATTTGTCAAATCCAGGACAACGGAGCGGTTTTGTCCATCCAAGGTAGCTCGCTCAATCAGATCTGCAGATCCGTCATTCATCCAATACAACACACGATTCTCAACATCAAGGTGGAAGACCCTAACTGTAACTGAAAAGCGAAAACAATTGAATTTATTCCATAGTGTCCGGTTTTATGACGTCACAACATCGATATATCAAGATGGTACATTATTTGCAGAGGGATTTTTTTTTTGAATAAGGGATATGAATTAAAATATGTTTGTGCTGGCGGGTTCACGAACGTGTCTTCGTTCAATTCTTAATAACTTGTACTATTTACAAAGTCAGTCGCATCGGGGGCCGAACGATAGTCGGAAGGTCCGATAGTCCGAAGGTTCTTTACTCCGAAGGTTAAATAGTCCCAATGCACACAATTTCCATAAAAGAGGGTTTGTTAATCCGGAAATGAAATGAGGTTCATTGATCCGAACATTTGATGCAATAGTCCGAAGGTTCATTAGTCCGAAGGTTCATTAGTCCGAAGGTTCATTAGTCCGAAGGTTCGAAAGTCTGAATTTAGAATAAGGTTAATCAGTCCGAAGGTTCAATAGTCCGAAACGAAAATAAGGTTCAATAGTCCGAAGGTTTATTATTCCAAATTGACAATAAGGTTCGATAATCCGAAGAGACTATAAAGTCCGATAGGTCTATTCGGACTATCGAACCTTCGGATACATTAACCTCATTATATTTTCGGGACTAATGGGCCCTTCGGACTATCGAACCTTCGCATTATCGAACCTTCGGACTATTGAACCTTCGGACTAACATCGGACTAATGACGCTTTGGACTAATGAACCCCCGGACTATCGACTATCGACTATCGGGCTGTAACCGTCGCATCACGAACCGATGTATCGTGTACACACAGTACATTTAGGATAAGTCACTTCGAGGTGCATCTGAGGAGTAAATATCCAATTGTATTAATTTCATTTAGTTGAGAACAAAACAGATGATAATTTTTTTTTATTCTGCCGTTTGTTCGGATGACGGCATCCTTGTGATTGAGTATATTTGTAATCAGTCATCGTCTAGACCTCGATATCAGCTTTCAACAAGTTGGATAGATCAAAATTTCTAAACTTTGACCAGCTGTTAATCCTATCGACTAATATGTCATCATATCTGAGATAATATACTTGTTTTCAAATTAGGTCTTTACATCATGTGGTTAAGGTCTTTACTACATGAATTGTTACAAAGCTACATAACCGGATATATGTTACAAAAACGCATTGTTGAAGTGGAAAATCCTTCACGGTTAATAGTTAATCCAATTCCAGGCAGCATTATTGGACTTTCCTACTTTGTTTTTGATTGGGTGAAATTATCGGTTGTTCAAAAATCGTGATCTTACCGCCGTCTGAAACCACAACTTCAACACCACTTCCGTTCAAAAAGGCACGACTGATAGAAACAAAATCAGCCCAGTACACCATACCGTCTTCAGGGTCGTAGTCAACGTCATAGGTTCTTTGTGCTTTCGCCTCAAGCTCAGGGATATGGATGAGGGTAAAATTGAAGGTGTCCGTGGGTGCAACATAAATCCTCGGAGGGTCGGGACTGGCCACCAATACCATGTCTAAAAGAAATCATATGATAACAAGATGAACACAAAGGTTTAATATTTCATATTGTTTCCAGTTTTAATCGCCCACTGATGGCTGGAAAAAAGTTGACATCTATATATTTATTCATTTATTTATTTAAACTTGTATAGACACGGTAACTCATTCAACCAAATTTTTTTTTTTCTTGTTGCATAAAAACATGTAAACTGGACAATACACAAAATAGAATCAGTAATTCAAAACATATATAAAACAAAATGAGACATTAACCACCCGTGCTTCCTATCACCAGAATATACACGAACATACGAAGACATTGCAGCGGAAGTCGTTTTGTATTACGCGTAAATAACAGTGTTTAGGGGACACAACCCATTCCCTTTTGCTCTGAATAGATGAATAGAAGTTCCCTGGACACGCATATCGAAGATTGAAGCATTCTGGCAATTTTCAAATTGGTTAACCATTGATTTGCCAAAAGTGATACAAGTCGAAAACCACCCCCCCCCCCTCCAACTGCTATCACCAAACACTCAGCATGAGTCAGTTGACTGTGTATTTGGCTATTTTGGGGTCAGGATCGACTGTTAACAGCCGTTGTTTACATTCAGCTACTGGGACAGCCCCAATACATAGTATTCATAACATGACGTCACGATTATCCGGATTAGCAGCCGCCGCCATTTTGTGTGTCAAATTTCGCATTGGCCTATACACAACACAACAGTGGCATTTACTAGCAGCAGATATCGTACTTAAACAGCAGATATCGTACTTAAAAATACTCATCTTGGAGAGAAAATGCCACACACTTGTGTCGTTCATGGGTGCAGAAACAGATCTGATCCCTCAGTGAAGAGGGGGTTCTTTGCGTTCCCGACAATTAAACAGTGAATTAAACATGTTGCAGGACCCAAAATTCGCTCTTTCATGAATAGATTTTTGAGTGACGTCCTTCAAGAAGTTCAGAATCTAGTTTCTAGACTCCACTACTGTGAATTCATTTAGTTTGATGAGGAATTAAGAGAATTGGAAATATTTCTCAGTCCAAATTTAATAACGCCTCTACAGCTTTTTAGATAAGCCTGTAAGAGGGAAAATGTAGAGGGTGGGAAACAAAATTATTTCCACTAAAAATACAAGCACCATATGTGCTTGTACAACACGCTTTTCACTATGCCACATTCATTCGTTTCAAACAGAAAATGTGTCTTCTGTGGCTATGTTGCAGATAATACTGTACATGGTGTACATGTAGGTTCACATACATGTGCTCATATACATGATCATGAGAATGCTCCATGACTTTTTAGCTTAAAAGTAAGAAGTGAGATGAATTTTTGGCTTAATATACAACTTCAAAAACCAAAGCAAAATTCTTGTAAATTTGCATTTTAAGCACAACAGACAGTGGTCACAAAAGTTGTACTTAATACCATAAAGCTATAAAGCTCTTCAGAAAACCTCCCTGATTGAAATCTTAAGGTTATACTCGTTTCTTTCATATTTACTGAGGTTCGTATAGACACTTCAATCAGGTTCTCTATGGGCCCTCAATGAAAATCACATTTACATATTTGAAATAGCACGAGTGTTTCTAATGAATATATCTGGTGGTGAATATTTACAATTTTTGTTTTCTAGGAAAACCTGCAGGTTTGTACCAGAAGAACCTTCCAGACTGAGCTCCCCCATTGAAGCTCTATGCAGAATCTCAGATCAAGACAACCTCTTCTATGCATAATGACTTAGAGCGATATCAACGAGTCTGCAAGCGACAGGCAAAACGAGATCAACATGCTAGGGCAGAGGCACTGTTTGAATTATCGCATAAAGCAACAGATGTTACCCCCTGCAGATCCCCAGAAGTTGTTTCACCATGTGTTTCTGCACCTATTAGTTCAAGTGTATGTCAGCCAGTGCCCCATGATGAAGTGACTGATGAACAACTAAGTGTGTCATGTGAGGACCTGTACCAGCAAACAGTTGCTGAATGCCAGAGGCTGACTACTGAAAATATGGAACTGAAGGAGAAGCTGATGGAAACCAATGTTTCTGAGGATTCTTTCAAACATGATAACAAGAAATTGATTTACTACACTGGACTACCGGTTGTTTTTTTTAACTCTCATGGCTCTGTTTGATTTTGTTAAACCATATATTTCTGATAGCAAGAGAAATGCTTTGACTTAGCTTCAAAAACTTATCCTTGTTTTGATGAAACTACGACTCAATTTACCCATGCAGGATCTCGCTTACATATTTCATATATTCCAAGCCACTGCATCCAGGGTTTTTCTTTCTGTCTTTCATGTACTTTACATGCGGCTTAAAGTACTTATTGTTTGGCCAGAGAAAGAACAGCTAAAGGAAACAATGCCAATGACATTCAGGCAACATTTTGCTGAGAAAGTGGCAGTCATTGTAGATCGTTTTGATGACTTCCCAGCCAGCCAGCCAGCACTAAATACTCATTCATAAATACCTAGGACACTTAACCAATTCCTACTGGTCGAAAGCTCG
Organism: Patiria miniata; assembly: GCF_015706575.1. Classification (NCBI taxonomy): domain Eukaryota; kingdom Metazoa; phylum Echinodermata; class Asteroidea; order Valvatida; family Asterinidae; genus Patiria; species Patiria miniata. The sequence continues at coordinate 188,248 of NW_024037067.1, forward strand.
TCACGTGGCAGGTCTTAAACGGAGGATAAAGACATGGCTAGCTTGTCTTAAACATTTTTCCAGTGTCACATGAAATGTTGACTCATAAACATTCAGTGCTTCTTACCGTTTTTTGGGTTGAACATTCACAATCCTCACAAATGCTTGCGCAATACTACCCGCGAGTCAGTATTTTATAGTCCTAAATTCACAGCAAAACGCCCCAAGTGCTTTCCTCTGCGCGACGTCACGCATTACGCGCGGCGCGCGCGCCAATCTCCATGAATAGGAGTTGTTTACATCTGATCCGCGAGTGAGACACGCTATTTTTAGCTAGAGGGGTGTTTCAAAAAACATGAAGTGAACTTTTTGAACAAAAACGGTTTTTTTAGTGAAAAGTTTTGATTTGTTTAACCGAAAAAGTATTTATGAATGGGAATAAAATTTAATAATGTGCTTAGTCGGTATTAATCACTCTGTTTAAGACCGCTTGGAGTCTTGGTGCTGATAATTACTTATTATTATCAGCACCAAGACTCCAAGCGGTCTTAAACAGAGTGATTAAAACCTCCGAAGCACACTTTATTTCCTGATTGAAACTCTAACAGATATGTTATTACATTATGTTTTTACACTTTTTGTTTTACACATTTCTTTTCAGCTCTAAATTGGGATTTCATGTAAATTTCAAGGATAACAGACCGGAGGTTGTAGGAACAACAACACGGTGGTGGGCTCTTGATTTTCGCAAGCTTCGCCACACACATCAACTACAAATGCATTTTTGACTTTGTCAACATGCCGCTAGAGGAAGACCTAACATTTTAAGACGAAACCTGTATTGTTTTTTTTGTAAATTACAGCCTAGGCAGAGACTCACATTGTTGAAAGCAATTTCACATCTGCTGCCAATTTCAAATTAAAACCACTGCCGGTTTAATATTTGGCTTTTTAAAACATGTCGATAGAGGACGCTCTCAAATTTTATGACGCCACTTGTAGTATTTTTGGCAAAGTACAGCCTAGGCAACGACGCACGTCGTCGAAAGCAAGTTCACATCTTTTGCAAACAACCACAAGGTTTTAATTGCCATAAAAAAAATCAAATCTCTAACATTTGAGTTTATGTTGTTTTTCAAATATTAGATATTTGGTTGCTTGAAATACGGTAAATGATGACGTCATCGTGACGTCATTACCAGAAAGCTCGAGGGCTATGTTAACTATGCTATTTCAAGCAAAAATTTGGATTTTACCTCTTGCTGTTGATTTTTCAGCATTTTTTTTTAAGGTTTTATGTTTTTTTCATTATAACTTCCTGTCTGATGACGTAATCATTTTTTTTTTGCGCCTGCATCCGATTTCACGAAGCGCTGCGACGCGTCGCAACTCGAGTTACGACGTGTAACACTTCGCAACTCGCGACGCGTTGTATCTTCCGTTTCACGAAAGTTGCGATGTGTTGAACGCGTCGTAAGTTCCTTGACAACGGCTTAAAACACGTCGCAAGTTAAGACGTGTCTATTGGTCGTCGCAAAATAAGAAGAGTCATTTCTAAGCCAGTTTTATGCCATAAACATTACATTAACGAGATTATAATACCGAGGCAATGTGTGTAAAGTTGTAAATAGAAAATTCATTGCATAATTATGAATTAGACCGGAATATTAGGGTTGAAATTTCAAAGTAGCTATACAGTCCACTGACAGCTTGTTTTCCTTCAAAATTGCATCGCACGGCCGCCATTTTGTTTTACGTTTTAACAAATTTCGAACTGAGATCCGACGACTCTTTGTTGAAAATCAGATGACTATTTACTGTACGCTGACTAAATACATAAAACAGTCATCGAGTTGTGCTATAAATACACCTACGACGCGTCGCACTTACGACGTGTTTCGTGAAATGGATCGCAGGACGCGTCGCAGCTGCGACGCATCGTAGAGATACGACGCGTCGCATCGCTGCGATGCATCGTAAGTTACGAAGAGTTTGATGAAATCGGGTGCTGGTCTTGTCTGCATTAAAGTCATCGTGTAATAGTACTTTAAAGGGAATATACATCATTTGCTTTTGCTGTAATTTTCAGAAATGGATGGAATTGGGGGGTTGGAAATATAAAGCAAATATAGTTACACTGACTTTTTTTGAGGTTTTGGGTTCGAAAATGCTATAAAAACCAAGAAAAACAATCATTTTCCTGTAGTCTGGTTCCCTGACTCCATATAAGAAGAAACAGAGCAGTTTACATACATTGGGGAATTGTAAGGTCAGGGAACCAGTCTAGCTGGCTTGTACCCGTTCAAAGGTGTGTAATCGATTGCAAACAAGTGCGATGGTCAATTGGGGCCAGTATTTGAAAAAAAGCCAGTTTTTTTCCAATCGGCCGACCAGCGTTGGAAATTGATACAAAAATACCTCTTTTCTTGAAAATGACAGTATACCAGGTGCCATGATTTTACAGGATGCTTTTCACTGTCATCACTAACAGTCCAGCAAGGTTTTTCAGAATGATTTGGTAGTTTTATTTTTTGATGTTTGCAAATGTTGTATTTTCCCTTTAAAGCGATTACCGCAAACTTCGCCACACACATCTACTGTAAATGCGTTTTGGGCTTTTGTAACTTGCCGCTAGAGGGCGCTCAAACATCTTATGAAGTCAACAATATTTTTGTGTGTAAAGTTCCACCTAGGCACAAACTAACACCGTCGAAAGCAAGTTCACATCTTCATCTACTTTCAAAATATCAGGCACTTCCGGTTTCGACCAGAAGGAAGGGTCACGTGATTTGACGCCAAAGAGATAAAATGAAGATCATGTATTAAAGCGCGGGTGATAATTGGGATGAAAATCTAAATTTTGGAATATCGCGCCTACTTCAGAGGTGATGCATTGGGTCATTTTGGGGATATTTTGTATAGGAAGTGGGTATCTAGCATGAAAAAAAAACCCACCCCACCCAAAAAACTAAATCTGCACTGCACGCACTGTGGACAGTGGGTGTAATTGCGAAATGAATGCCTTTTTTTTTCCATTTTAATCCATTTGGCATAGTTTATATTGAACACACCACTGAAGTCATTAAGACTTTCATAGATGAGCACATAACTGACAATTTAATATATTAAGAACATTATTAATGCACTAATGTCACTAAATATCACAGACAGTCGGGCCATAGAAATACATGTTCCTAAAGTAAAGCTATTCATTGAGGGATTGCCACTGGTCAATCATAAACCTCTACCGGTAGGTATTTTTTAGACTACAGGGATGTACATCTTCAAGACTTCATACATTTTCATAACAGGGACAGAAATTTATCACAAATTTGTGCCTTGTTGTGAACATGTATCAAGTCGCATTTCAATTTCATAAATAAAATAGGTTGCTTAAGTGTTGAATGATACCAATTCTACATTGAATAAGTAATATAAATGGACCAAGAGCTGGATTAATCATAAGAATGAAAGTAGTATGATTCAAGAATGTCCATCCATGTCCGTCTTTTCATCTTAAAGATGGCATAGTAATTTCATGCATATCCATTGAATTAGCTGACTTATTTATCAATGCAATCACGAATAATACAGGAATGTTTATACAAAAATTAAAAAAAAGCAAAAGACCTGCTTTGAAATCCACCCCCCATGTCTCACCAAGGGGGTCAATCGCTTCTCAAAAGTGGGGGGAACATACCTTGATCGAAATGCGATCGCAAAGCGCGAAGCCCTAACGGTGTGGGGTCCGGGAAACTTTTTGAATTCTAGACGATCTGTGGTGCTATCTGAGGCAATTTTTGACAATTAAAACACATTTGTGTGAGCAAAAGATCATATTTTAAACATTATTTGTTCAAGTTTGAAGTCATTGAATCAGCTTTTCTGAGCTTAATTTGGCTACAATTTTCATCCGGGGACGAACAAAATAGGGGGGGGGGTACAAATGATATGATTGTTAGGAGGGGATCTCCCCCCCCCCCTAGTGCGCATAATTTTCGGTTAGAACAGCACCCCCATCGGCAGATGGTACCAGCCCCCCTCCCCCCCCCCCGCTCAATTTGATTTTACGGAGGCCAAGTGAACTGTGGAAAAAATGTGTCTGTATATATACATTTCAGCCTGGATGTGCAAGTGCCCTTTTCAAGACATTGTTATCCCCCCCCCCCCAATATACATGTAAATTTATGCCCTTGCTATGCTCCTGTTGCCTATTTCAGGCTGTTGTGCCTGAATGTTTCCAATTTGAAATAATAAGTCTTTATTCATCATTACTACAACATGACTAGGCAGGGTATGAACAGCAGAATACTCGAATAGCCAGAAAAAAAGGCCATTTTGGGGTTCATTTTGAATTTGAAGGGGTGGGGGTTATTTAAGAGATACAGTATTAGTTTTGGTGTCAAAAGTCTTGTATTGACGGTGTTAACCATTTTCCAGATGGGCGTCTTCACATTTTGACATTGGACTTTACCACCCCCTCTATCATGTATTATTATATCAATTCCTGTAAAATTCAAGGTTCGGTCTCTCACGGGTGATTTCTTATTGATTTTCAAAGACTAAAATTATTAATCTATCAAGTGACGTCACGTGATCCATGATGACGTCATAATGACGTTATTACAAAAAAGCACATCTTCAGTAGGTTGGGCATTTATGTATTGACAATTGAAGTTCATATATGTTTCATTTTGACAAAAAGTTCTGGAAACGAATTTGTCCTGGAGAATAATAATAATAGTAAATTCATAGAATAACAATAGGTGTTGGACTAAGTCTTATGCTTGGAATCGTTTTCAGGTGAATTCCATCAGGTTGAGCCGTTATATCTTTACAGGAGTCAATAGGTGTTTTTTTCTTTCTTTTTTTTCTACTGCAAAACCTTATCTTGTTGGCCGTTTATGCGCAGTCAAGAAGTTGTCATACCAAATTCGCATCAACATCGATCGGAACAGTTTACATTATTGCTGCTATGGATCAATAATAATTACATTGAACTTACTATTGTCGGGCCTGAGAGCAACATCGTCTATAGCAATATTGGAAGAAGAATCCGTTCCGCGTACTGCTTCAATTACGATTCTGAATTCGGGAGGTGTGTCTGGGAGCATTATCTCTGCCTGAAGCCACGTTGTGCTGTTTGTCTGTTGCCCGTTCATATTGAAGATACGCAGACCCTCACTGATACTCCCATTTATAGGTGTTTGATACACATTAAGGCTACCTGAAAGGTCAAATGAACATGTTCACATAAACAGCCACATGTTCGAGAATACGGGACTTCCAGAAACAGCCTCAAATAAAATGCAATACTGTGAAACAGTCTCATTAAAGACAATTTTATTTTGGTTTACAGCTCTAGCGCTGTCGTCATCAAAGTCTGAGTAAAACATTGTGTATTTTTTTTCGAGAATTTAATGACCGTGACTCTCAGCTACGTCAGCCCAATAGAGTAGATCAGCCCCTTTTGTGGTGCTTTGGAAAGGGGTCCTTAAAGGAAGGCTGTGGTAGAAATGATTTGAAGCTTTTGACAGAAAGTCAGTTTGGAAAAAGAAGATACACAAACACAAGAGCAATAAATGCTTCTGGTCGGTGTATAGCTTATTTAAATTTAAAAAAATGTTTCTTTTGTAAAAGTAAACATATCCCTTACCGATGCCGCTGCCAAACATGTTGTACCAGAAAGTCAGCATCCAGCAGATATATGCCCTTTGAGACATGACAGGACTCGTCAATATAGCTTTTGCTCCCTCTGATATGTCGGTTCCACTTGCATACAGGTACGTCATATTAGAAGCTGCGCAATAGAGGTGTTAAAATCGAGAAACAAATTGTGTATTTGCAAAACCCTTTTTTTTTTACAAAGAATTGTTACTGCACATTTTACAAACGATTGAAGACATTTGACCTCAAAGAAGCCAACTATCGCACATGGTAGAATTGAGGTACCACAGTTTTGAAAATAGATCTTGACACGAAGTAATATGTCCCCTCGTTCATATCCTCTCGTGTTCAAAAGATGATCTAGGCCAAAGGGAAAAAAACGTCTTACTTCCAAATCTGTCAACAGAAGGTCCGGTGTCGCTCAGGTCGCTGCTTCCAACTCCAATCAACCACTCCCAGACAGTGTGTGCTGCCTGCTGCCACCCACACATTCCTGTGTTGAAGTCGCAGCTGAATGATGCATTCACTTCTGAATTCAGAGTATATAGCTGACATTTTAGATCCATAGAATGTGACAAAACCATTTTCTCTTCTAATATCACAAAAAAGGATTAATACTTTTTCCTCCTTCGTTCATAGTCGGGGGTCTTAGGGATATTTTGGTTCACATTCTTCCAAAAGCACCAAATTTGGCACAGATGTCGTCCATACCATACGTTTTCGATTTTTGACGGGCGCCAGGCGGGGCCGCCATATTGGCAAAATCCAATATGGCCGCCAATCGGGTCAGAGGTCAATCGAACTAAATGAGCTAGAATCATAAATAATACCACTTTTCAGGTATTTTCGGGGTCGAGCAATCTGAATCTGATGTTATTTTAACGATTTTAGGCAAGGCAGATGCCCCAAGGTACCGCCATATTGGCAAAATCCAAAATGGCCGCCACATATATCACAGTTAAGAAAATAACGAGCTTAAATCTTAAATAATACCACCCTTAATGGGTTTTCGGGGTCACAGAATCTAAATATGATGTCATTTTAATGACTCGAGGTAAGGCAGATGCTCTAGGAGCCGCCTTTTTTGAAAAAAGGCCGCCACCCAGGTTGGAGGTACTTGCAGTTAAAACAATACAACGTTGTTGTTTTTTTTTTTGGGGGGGGGGTTCCAAATATCTGATTCTGATGTTATTTTAATTATTTGATGTCAATTTTACCACTCGAGATCATTCCGGTCAAACCTGGTGTTTCTGGTGCGTCATTCCATAAAAAAAACCTTTTCCCATTAGCTGCACATGTCGGACAGTTTGACATTTCAAGTCTACGCATACCACAGAAACAATCTTAGATTGGAGCGAGAAAATTGTCCTAAGTTATGTACGGATGTATAGGCGCGTGTGGTGTGTGCCCGCCATGCTGAGGATGGGTGGAGCTATCAACCAACGGTCGTTTCATTGTCTTCACCACCCAAGATGTTGATCACAGATATGCCCAAACCGTAAATATCCATTTCCCGCATGAAAACCCTGCAGTGAGGCGGGCTCATCAAGCTTGACTTCTTCGACACATCATAACAGTTTGCAGATGGTGACATCCTCACCTGGTTGGGATACGATTAACTCAGTGCTAGCAAACGAGTCGGCAAAGCCCCATGCCAAAATCGTTATCTACGCCCTATACCTAGACAAGGCTGCATCCACATCTTATGGGTGCACCTGCACCGGAGTAACTTGATTTGCGACCCACTGAGCCAGTGAAGGATTGAGAGTCGAGTCACTGCGATCACTTTCGAGATCATTTCAAGCTTGTTTTGGAGATCCTCGGCCTGTTGGAGATCTGGGTGGGCTTCAAAAGTGGTGAAAAGTACAGTAACATACTAGTCCAAAGTATCTACTCCGATCTCGGTCCGACAAAGTCCTTGGCACCACCCTTCTTCCAAAGCCTAACATGGTGCGACATAACTTGCTTCGCCATTTCATGCAGAGCAAGGGGTGTGGTGCAACTGTAGGTGTCAAATGGGTTCAGACATCGCTTCTTCACTAATGGGAGCAGCTTGTCGGAAGCATCCCAGCTACCTGCCGTGCTGTTTGAACATGTAAAGCAACCGCTACTACAGGCCACCTCGGTCCAGCAGGAAATTCCTGACTTCATCGTGTGGGGCTGGCACGAAGATGGTACCAGTACATGGCAATCACTATGGACCAACTCTCAATGATGCTTCAGTGACATGTGCCATTCTCGTGCGCTGCGGCTGCAGGCACATGCAAAGGAAGGTTGAAATGCAATCACACTAGGTTTTATATGCAAGGTGCTCAACAAATGAACAGCTCCATTTAAACGCACACAGCGGCACATAGCATTTTGTCACTGCAGACATCACCTCTAAATATTTAAATGAAAATACTTCAAACAATAATCTTTATTATTTGTCCAATCCTTAATGACCTTTAGGGCAAAATGTGACATACAATCTTTAATAAAACAATAGATTCAGATTCTCCGAGCCTGAAAATCCATGTAAAATGGTATTATTAATAATTCTAGCTCGTTTAGTTTTTAACTGTGACTGACCTCTAACTTTGCTTGGTGGCCATTTTGGATTTTTCTAATATGGCCCCATGGGCATCCGTCTGGCATCAAATCATTAAAATAACCTCAGATTCAGATTCGTTGACACCGAAAACCCCTCCAAGTTGTATTACTTATGATTCTAGCTAGTTAAGTTTTTTAACTGCGGTATGTGGCGGCCATTTTGGATTTTGCCAATATGGCGGTCCATTTGGGGCATCTGTCTTGCCTCAAATCGTTAAAATAACATCAGATTCAGATTGCTCGACCCCGAAAATACCTGAAAAGTGGTATTATTTATGGATTCTAGCTCGTTTAGTTCGATTGACCTCTGACCCAGTTGGCGGCCATATTGGATGTTGCCAATATGGCGGCCCCGTGGGGCGCCCGTCTTGGCGCCCGTCAAAAATCGAAATAGTATGGTATGAACGACATCTGTGCCAAATTTGGTGCTTTTGGAAGAAAGTGAATCAAACGGCCCCTATAACGCCCTAACATCCCTGACTATCAATACTGTAAATGATTTAAATAATTGTGAGGCTCCAACTAATTATTTCACAACTACAAATAATGTGTGACACAAAGATAACTGAGGAGTGCACATCATACATTTTTATCCACATTGTGTAGTTTGTTTTTGACATTTCCGTAATTTTCTTCAGATTTTTGGCGCCTCAGCGATTTGCATAAGCAAATGTATCTGTTCTGGTGCATAAGCAAATGTATCTGTTCTGCTATTTGGTAAATTTGCAAAACAGCCTTTCTTGTTGTTCCCATTTTTTTTGTTTGTTCTTTCTTCTTCTCCTTTTTTGTTCTATCATTCAGCACCTTCAAAAGGCAGAACTGTTGACCTGTTCAGCAGTGTGTTCAGGACTCGCAATGCAGTCTTGGTGTTGGTAAAATCATTTGACTGTTGTATTATTTACACTATTGAATGTGAATGAGCTAGCAGACGAAATGCACTTGATGGAGATACTGATGACAATCTGCAAACGTTAAAGATCTCCTCCATCTCTTCTGACATCTCCTTCGACTGCGTCTCGCAGTGGATCTCATCAGTATGCCATTGTGGATTGCAACGAAGGCGACGAGTCCAAGTAGATGCTGGACAATGTGCATCAAGGACAGACCGCGAAGCCTTGTTGTAGTAGGCCTGATCATCAACGGAACTATCAAATGAAATGCACTTGAATGGACTCTTTATCCAGGGTTTGATAACTTCGAGAGCATGTTGTGATAAACTTTGGATCAGGGTTGGCTTTGTTAACAGCATTACAGTTTATTATAAACTCGGCAGTCGGTAACCAAGGCACTCTCAGGTTTAGAGATGACAAGGTCTAGTATTTGACCATGTCCATGTGTTGGTCTCTGAATATGCTGACAGAGAGTCCAGCCTCTTCTAATAACTACAGGAAACGGGCCACTTCGGTTTTGTCAGGCACGTCAACCTGAATGTAAAAAATCCCCAATGAGAATCAGCCCAGATGCGCTAGTGGTGAGCTCATCCAGCAATTCAGCTAATTCGGCAAGAAAGTCAGAGGTTCTAAGAGCATTTCTTGTTGAAGGGGGCGCTGGATAGATGACAGTGAAGCAGACTCACTTTGCAAGATTGTGACTCATGCAAGTTCAAAAGTGTAGGGTTGAGTGCGGGTCTCCATCGTGGACAATTTCAAGTGAGTACAATGAAAGCAATACAACCACGGGCGTCGTTGCTCCCCCCCATCCCCTGCCCCGTGCAATTTCTGGAAAGTGTAGAAACTAATAGATCATTGCATCTTAACCATGTTTCATTTATGAACATTGTTATCCAAAATGTACTCACTGAGAAGAACATAATTTTTTTTCACTGAGTTGGCATTCCATAGATAAACATTCAACTTATCATTCCTGTTTCTGTGGATAGCTATAGTGTTATTATTTTTGAGATTGCGGTGCATTGTGGTCGGGGTGTGTGTTAGTCGCGGTTGTTCTCTGTTACGAGTGGTAATAACACGAATGTTATTCGGCGCTGGTGCAACCACTCTGAATATACCGACCAGCGGGCCGACTCCTCATAACATTTAAATTTTCTGTTAAACTAGCAATTGTCTCACTGGGAAGGTGTTACTTAGCCATGTGAACAGACATCAGCATTTCATTAGCGTATTGTGCATACGTTATAATTGCCATTGTGTTCACAAGCACCCGGCATGGCATCGAGTGCGGTTGTTCTTCCGATGATCCCCCATACAGGGTACATGTAGGTATAGCTGGTGTCCCATTCATTGTTGACAAGCCTTGTGTCCCAGTTAGATGGATCGCTGAACAAGAGCAGCACCGGAACAGCACCAATTGAAAATAGACCAAAGTATGGCCAGGAATCATGCTGAAATATCTTCAAGAACGATGAATATACGACATCCAACTTTGTACAGTAGGTGAACTGCAACTTGTTGACAGCAGTAATATGGGTATACCCAAAATAATGGGGAATTGATTACCAAACTCTTCAGATCAAAGAAAATCTTGTGGCAGCAGCACAACAGCCTTATACTGAGATATGTTAAAAGTAAACATTTAACAGACGTCACCATGACGTCATTACATGTCGTTTGACATCACATTAAAAGGGGCATTTTCTAATCTCCATATCTACATAACTGTATATCAGTTCTGCATTCAGTGTTTTTTACTTGCTACAATCCTGGCCAAATCTCGCTGGGCCAGCAACCCACCGGCCCCCGGTCAAGGTTGTCTCTCATTGCGCGGTGTGTGTTTCATCCGCTGAAGAGAACAACATTGACTGGGGGTGCGGGGGAGTTGGTGACCGTTGGAGGCCAAGGTTATTTCCAAGTGTCCCAACCATTTTGGACGGGATTGTCTGAATGTACAATAGCCTTGATATTGGATTTGGATATTGCGCGTAGTACGCGCTCAAAATAATAATACACACACGCGCGCGCGCTAGTAACATGGTCAAAGCACACGTTTCACCATGACGGTGCACCATGCCATTTTGGCCGATATTCTTACAAAATACAGATTGTGAACGACGTGAAAGCCGTATTAGGATACACAAACAACGTATCATGTTCTTCAGTTTGTTTTTAATCCCTCATTTGGACGAAAAATCCATTCAAACCATAGTGTAACCACGGTTCACCGCTGTAAATTATATAAGAAGCAAAGTCACTCAATTCCTTTATACTTTGGTTTGGATGGATCACCGATGGATTTTTCGGCAAATTAACGGAATATTAAGTGAATATAAACAAATTGACAAGGATTGTATGTTGTTTGTGTATCCTAATGAGCCTTTCAAGTTAAAAACAAACTGTCTTTTGTACAGTTGTTGGCCAAAATGGCATGGTGAACCGTCATGGTGAACCGTTACGATGCACGCAACAATAAAGTCGTGATTTTAAGGAATTGGAACATTTGTATTTTTAATTTTCAGTTTTGTATTACTATCAATAATTTTTATCTGGCCTAAATATGTGTTCTTTCATTTATCCTTCGGCCACCATTTCATATTTTGGAAACAAAACTCAAGAAAACAGCTCCCCAAACGGCATGTCATGCATATTTTGAACAATGAAACAAATCAGACAATCCTGGCCATATCTTGCTGGGCCCGCAACCCCCAGCCCCCGGCCAATGTTGTCTCTCATTGCGCGGTGTGTGCTCCATCTGCTGAAGAGAACAACATTGACTGGGGGTGCGGGGGAGTTGGTGATCGTTGGAAGCTAAGGTTATTTCCAAGTGTCCCAACCATTTTAGCCGGGATTGTCTGAATGTACAATAGCCTTGATATTGGATTTGGATATTGCGCGTAGTACGCACTCAAATAATAATACACACACGCGCGCGCGCTGGTAACATGGTCAATGCACACGATTCACTATGACGGTGCACCATGCCATTTTGGCCGATATTCTTACAAACTACAGATTATGTTCGACGTGAAAGCCATATTAGGATACACAAACAACGTGTTATCTTCTTCAATTTGTTTTTAATCCCTCATTTAGACGAAAAATCCATTCACACCATAGTGTAACCACGGTTCACCGCTGTAAATTATATAAGAAGCAGAGTCACTCAATTCCTTTATATTTTGGTTTGGATGGATCACCGATGGATTTTTTCGGCAAATTAACGGAATAAGTGCATACAAACAAATTGACAAGGATTGTATGTTGTTTGTGTATCCTAATGAGCCTTTCAAGTTAAAAACAAACTGTCTTTTGTACAGTTGTTGGCCAAAATGGCATGGTGAACCGTCATGGTGAACCGTTACGATGCACGCAACAATAAAGTCGTGATTTTAAGGAATTGGAACATTTGTATTTTTAATTTCCAGTTTTGTATTACTATCAATAATTTGTATCTGGCCTAAATATGTGTTCGTTCATTTATCTTTCGGCCACCATTTCATATTTTGGAAACAAAACTCAAGAAAACAGCTCCCCAAACGGCATGTCATGCATATTTTGAACAATGAACGAATTCAGACAATCCTGGCCAAATCTCGCTGGGCTCGCAACCCCGCAGTCCCCGGCCAATGTTGTCTCTCAGTCTAGGGGCTAGACGCTCTTCTTGTTTGCCACGCCGATAACCCGCCACCGCGATAACCGGCCACCGCGAGAGGGTGCTATCACGACCAACCAATATCACCAACGAACCTGTCAGAACAACGTCTAGGGTACTTGCTATTGGTTGTGTAATGCGCGCGAATCTACTTTGCCTAATGTATGAAGTGCGTATTATATATGTTGCATAATTAGCAGAAATATATGCATATTCATTGTCTGATCCCCTGACGTACCATACCGCGCCGTATATATCCCGCGAATTGAATCATTATGAACTGTACATGTACAATATGTGTGTATACATGTTATGGTGCATGTGTACGTGTGTGCGTGTGTGCCATTTCTCCGTCGTATTTTACGAACCAACCAAACAGCGCGAACGTACTGCAATGCTTCCCCAGGCGGGCCCGGCGCCGTAGACGGCCGGCTGGCAACCCGCGGCTCGGCCAACAGCAGACAATAATTTTTATCCACTGTATATGTCCGAAACTTCCAGCCAGTAGTATAGCGAGCTACTTGACTATTGTGCAATTTTATGGCAGATCTGTTTCGTGTGTGCGCGTGCTTGAAGAGGAAATTACATACACAACTGGCGCACGCGCACTAGTTTCCCCCATTTTTCGGGGGAAATTTAAGCAAGTACCCTTGACGTTGTTCTGACAGGTTCGTGGGTGATATTGGTTGGTCGTGATAGCGCCCTATCGCGGTGGCCGGTTATCGCGGTGGCGGGTTTTCGGCGTAGCAAACGAGAACAGCGTCTAGCCCCTAGACTATGTCTCTCCTTGCGCGGTGTGTGCTCCATCCGCTGAAGAGAACAACATTGACTGGGGGTGCGGGGGAGTTGGTGACCGTTGGAGGCCAAGGTTATTTCCAAGTGCCCCAACCATTTTGGCCGGGATTGTCTGAATGTACCATAGCCTTGATATTGGATTTGGATATTGCGCGTAGTAAGCACTCAAATAATAATACACACACGCGCGCGCGCTGGTAACATAGTCAATTCGCACGATTCACTATGACGGTGCACCATGTCATTTTGGCCGATATTCTTACAAAATACAGATTGTGTTCGACGTGAAAGCCGTATTAGGATACACAAACAATGTATCATCTTCTTCAATTTGTTTTTAATCCCTCATTTGGACGAAAAATCCATTCAAACCATAGTGTAACCACGGTTCACCGCTATAAATTATATAAGAAGCAGAGTCACTCAATTCCTTTATATTTCGGTTTGGATGGATCACCGATGGATTTTTTTCGGCAGATTAACGGAATAAGTGAATACAAACAAATTGACAAGGATTGTATGTTGTTTGTGTATCCTAATGAGCCTTTCAAGTTAAACACAAACTGTCTTTTGTACAGCTGTAGGCCAAAATGGCATGGTGAACCGTCATGGTGAACCGTTACAATGCACGCAACAATAAAGTCGTGATTTTAAGGAATTGGAACATTTGTATTTTTAATTTCCAGTTTTGTATTACTATTATTAATTTTTATCTGGCCTAAATACGTGTTCTTTCATTTATCCTTCGGCCACCATTTCATAAATTGGAAACAAAACTCAAGAAAACAGCTCCCCAAACGGCATTTCATGCATATTTTGAACAATGAAAAAATTCAGACAACCCTGGCCAAATCTCGCTGGGCCCGCAACCCCCCAGCCCCGGCCAATGTTGTCTCTCATAGTCTAGGGGCTAGACGCTGTTCTTGTTTGCCACGCCGATAACCCGCCACCGCGATAACCGGCCACCGCGAGAGGGCGCTATCACGACCAACCAATATCACCAACGAACCAGTCAGAACGCTGTCTAGGGCACTTGCTATTGGTTGTGTAATGTGCGCGCGAATCTACTTTGCCTAATGTATGAAGCGCGTATTATATATGTTGCATAATTAGCAGAAATATATGCAGATTCATAGTCTGATCCCCTGACGTACCATACCGCACCGTATATATCCCGCGAATTGAATCATTATGAACTGTACATGTACAATATGTGTGTATACATGTTATGGTGCATGTGTACGTGTTCCTGCATGGCATTACGCCTGAGGACAGACAACAAAAGGAGCACAAAGGGGCCATTGATCCTCGAAGGAAGGTGCCTATTGTCCTCGAACGCAGGTTTGTGTGCTTAGTCTATGGGAGAGTGTTATATTACAGGGACAAAGGAAAACACAAAGCCAATCCTCGGAAGCATAGCAAAAAACGACTGCGTGTGTGCCATTTCTCCGTCGTATTTTACGAACCAAACAGCGCGAGCGTACTGCAATGCTACCCCAGGCGGGCCCGGCGCCGTAGACGGCCGGCTGGCAACCCGCGGCTCGGCCGACAACAGACAATAATTTTTATCCACTGTATATGTCCGAAACTTCCAGCCAATAGTATAGCGAGCTACTTGACTATTGTGCAATTTTATGGCAGATCTGTTTCGTGTGTGCGCGTGCGCTAAGAGGAAATTACATACACAACTGGCGCACGCGCACTAGTTTCCCACATTTTTTTTTTAGGGGGGGGGGGATTTAAGCAAGTACCCTAAACGGTGTTCTGACAGGTTCGTGGGCGATATTGGTTGGTCGTGATAGCACCCTATCGCGGTGGCCGGTTATCGCGGTGGCGGGTTTTCGGCGTAGCAAATGAGAACAGCGTCTAGCCCCTAGACTATGTCTCTCCTTGCGCGGTGTGTGCTCCATCCGCTGAAGAGAACACCATTGACTGGGGGTGCGGGGGAGTTGGTGACCGTTGGAAGCTAAGGTTATTTCCAAGTGTCCCAAACATTTTGGCCAGGATTGTCTGAATGTACCATAGCCTTGATATTGGATTTGTATATTGTGCGTAGTAAGCACTCAAATAATAATACACACACGCGCGCGCGCTGGTAACATAGTCAATTCGCACGATTCACTATGACGGTGCACCATGTTATTTTGGCCGATATTCTTACAAAATACAGATTGTGTTCGACGTGAAAGCCGTATTAGGATACACAAACAACGTATCACCTTCTTCAATTTGTTTTTAATCCCTCATTTGGACGAAAAATCCATTCAAACCATAGTGTAACCACGGTTCACCGCTATAAATTATATAAGAAGCAGAGTCACTCAATTCCTTTATACTTTGGTTTGGATGGATCACCGATGGATTTTTTTCGGCAGATTAACGGAATAAGTGAATACAAACAAATTGACAAGGATTGCATGTTGTTTGTGTATCCTAATGAGCCTTTCAAGTTCAACACAAACTGTCTTTTGTACAGCTGCAGGCCAAAATGTCATGGTGAACCGTCACGGTGAACCGTTACGATGCACGCAACAATAAAGTCGTGATTTTAAGGGATTGGAACATTTGTATTTTTAATTTCCAGTTTTGTATTACTATCAATGATTTGCATCTGGCCTAAATATGTGTTCTTTCATTTATCCTTCGGCCACCATTTCATATTTTGGAAACAAAACTCAAGAAAACAGTTCCCCAAACGGCATGTCATGCATATTTTGAACAATGAAAAAATTCAGACAACCCTGGCCAAATCTCGCTGGGCCTGCAACCCCGCAGCCCCCTGGCAATGTTGTCTCTCATAGTCTAGGGGCTTGACGCTGTTCTTGTTTGCCTCGCCGATAACCCGCCACCGCGATAACCGACCACCGCGAGAGGGCGCTATCACGACCAACCAATATCACCCACGAACCTGTCAGAACACTGTCTAGGGCGATTGCTATTGGTTGTGTAATGTGCGCGCATCTGGGTGTGTGCGTGTGCTCTTGTATTGTGTGTGTGCTCCATCTGCTGAAGAGAACAACATTGACCGGGGGTGCGGGGGATTGGTGACTGTTGGAGGCTAATGTTATTTTCAAGTAACAACCATTTTGGCCAGGATTGTCTGAATGTACAATAGCCTTGATATTGGATTGGGATATTGCGCGTAGTACGCGCTCAAATAATAATACACACACGCGCGCGCGCTGGTTACATGGTCAATGCACACGATTCACCATGACGGTGCACCATGTCATTTTGGCCGATATTCTTACAAAATACAGATTGTGTTCGACGTGAAAGCCATATTAGGATACACAAACAACGTATCATCTTCTTCAATTTGTTTTTAATCCCTCATTTGGACGAAAAATCCTTTCAAACCATAGTGTAACCACGGTTCACCGCTGTAAATTATATAAGAAGCAGAGTCACTCAATTCCTTTATATTTTGGTTTGCATGGATCACCGATGGAAATTTTTCGGCAAATTAACGGAATATTAAGTGAATATAAACAAATTGACAAGGATTGTATGTTGTTTGTGTATCCTAATGAGCCTTTCAAGTTCAACACAAACTGTATTTTGTACAGTTGTTGGCCAAAATGGCATGGTGAACCGTCATGGTGAACCGTTACGATGCACGCAACAATAAAGTCGTGATTTTAAGGGATTGGAACATTTGTATTTTTAATTTCCAGTTTTGTATTACTATCAATAACGTTTATCTGGCCTAAATATGTGTTCGTTCATTGATCCTTCGGCCACCATTCCATATTTTGGAAACAAAACAGCTCCCCAAACAGCATGTCATGCATATTTTGAACAATGAAAATAATCAGACAATCCTGGCCAAATCTCTCTGGGCCCGCAACCCCCCAGTATAGCAATTGTCTCACTGAGTATAGGTGTTACTTAACCATGTGAACAGACATCAGCATTTCATGAGCGTATTGTGCATACGTTATAATTGCCATTGTGTTCACAAGCACCCGGCATGGCATCGAGTGAGGTTGTTCTTCCTATGATCCCCCATACAGGGTACATGTAGGTATAGCTGGTGTCCCATTCATTGTTGGCAAGCCTTGCGTCGCAGTTAGATGGATCGCTGAACAAGAACAGCACCGGAACAGCACCAATTGAAAATAGACCAAAGTAAGGCCAGGAATCATGCTGAAATATCTTCACGAACGATGAATATACGACATCCAACTTTTTACAGTAGGTGAACTGCGACTTGTTGACAGCAGCAATATGGGTATACCCAAAATAATGGGGAATTGATTACCAAACTCTTCAGATCAAAGAAAATCTTGTGGCAGCAGCACAACAGCCTTATACTGAGATATGTTAAAGGTAAACATTTAACAGACGTCACTATGACGTCATTACATGTCGTTTGACATCACATTAAAAGGGGCATTTTCTAATCTCCATATCTACATAATTGTATGTTGTTATTATTTTAATGCATATTTATCAACATGGGCGTCCGCATGGGGTGGGGCGGCCAAATGCCCCTTCCCTCGTCCGCCCACCTTCGAAATCTATGATAAATTGAGAATATGCTTGAGAAAGTACAAAGATTATAAGAACTTTGCCCCCCTCTTGAAAAAAAAAAATCTGGCAACGCCCATGTAAACGTTTGCATGTATATAGGAAATGTATACACATGTAAAGATATGGGGTTTTGGGTTTTAAAATAATGAATAATTCACGAGGGGCATAAATAATGCGATGTTATTTTCTGGCTGTTCCTTTTAGTGTACTTACCCTGCCAGCCTAATTGCCCTAGAACAAGTTTGGATATGTTCGTCGACATTTAGGTCATTTGATAATTCTATCTTGAGAATGAATATTTGGTAACAGTATGTCATCATCATTGTCAGTAATCAAAGTTAACACTCCTTCTGAGTCATTTTTTTATGCGCGACGCGGGGTTGTAGTCATTGCATTACGGTAAGAGCGCTACCGCTCACATGGTTTGTCCTCTTGCGAGTGGGCCGTGAAAGAAGCTCAGACCGAGCCAACTCTTGGCTAAAAGTCGCCCACTTTTCTCTCATTTTGGGGGTAAGTTGGATTCTAATTAAGTATTGAGTAGATAATGTAAGTGACATAGAAGAGGCTGGTTGATATGATTATTGTCAAACTGATTGATTTTTATAGTTTTTAGGGTGTTAGTTTTGTGTGAAAGTGTCAAAACTTTTCTAGAGTTGAATGACCGTTTTCGTACACATTCACTGCATAGTGCATTATAATTATAATGGCGACATTGAGTTCATTATTGTGTACATTCAGTACGTAGTGTGCTTATGCACAGCAAAACAAGGAATCTAAGGGCCCTGTCACACTTTTGCGTATCCTAATTCCTGATGAGTTGCGCATTGACAATTTTTTTCATACGCAGTCGTACGCACAATACGCACCTCATATGCATCTCTATCGTTTTGTGTAGGTTTTATGTACGCAGATATACGCATGGTACGGCCCAGTACGCAGGATAGTTTTGGGCGTGCACAAAACTACGCTGCGTACGCTGTTACACAGGTCATAAGTTATAAATACGCAGCGCATCGGTCCCGCATCGGTCGAGTGCGTTACGAGTACGCTATGTGTTCGTGACGCACCCCGTCAGCATATGAGCCGCCTGTATTGGACGTATACATAGCGTACCCCCAGCGCAGATGCACCGCACACTGGACGGCGAGCGGCGGAAATGCGGCGGGAATACGCTCAGAAGTGCGTCAAGCATGCGGTCGACATACGCCGGGTGCGTCCGGAATACGCTCGGCATGCGCACTGCATACTGACATATTCGCAGCCCGAAAAAAATAATGTTGTGCACTGCATACGCAACTCATACGCATCTCATACGCAATGGATGCGCTGAATTCGTTACTTGTACGCTAGATGTGCGTCGCACATAAGTCAAAGTGATCAAAACATTTCGACGTTAATTGAGCGTACGGCTGCGTATTGACAATTTTTGATAAGGAACTCATAAGTAATTGGGATACGCAAAGGTGTGGCAGGGGCTTTAGCCACACTGTGCAATTACTCGCTTTATTTTGAAATGTTCGTGTATGTCGCATTGTTTATTGGTGCACGGGACCTTTTATGATAGAAGCTATTTCCTTAAATATGTTCCCCGTGTATGCTATTTGTATTTTTCTGTATTTTAATTTATAGCTGACACTTTGCTGAGACTGTCAAGTCACAAGCTTTGAAGGTTGACATCTCAAGTGCGTTAGTTACAGGCCTTCTCTATTTTATATCAGAGTTAGACTGTGATTCTCTTTGTATGCTTGATTAATTAGTCATCCTATTTAGTATTATTTTAGAGTGATCATGACACCTGCCTACAAAACAACTTTATTATTAAGGGAATAACAGCCGGTGTTTACTGCGTGATAATGACCGGGTTTGGGGGTGACCGCTGTTAATGGACCGAGACGCCCACCCATAGCAACTGTGCTGCGTACGCGCGCGTCAGTCTCACGCGAAGGTGGTTGAGCGCATGTGCAGTGCTGTATTGTTGCAAGCTGCCGTATGACTGGTGTACATTTAGCCAATCATTGCCTTCCATGCGGCTGGATCAATGCTGGTTCAGGGGCCATTTATTTGCTTGTTCTTTGAAGCCGGTCATTATCACCGTTAATGCCCGGTCACCCGATCGAGTCTCGACCAATCAGAAACCATCAATTCTCCAAGGTATTTATTAATTATAGTTTATGCTGTATAATTAAAATACTTGTTGTTTATAATATTAATTTAATCCAATATCTTTGGAACAAGACTTACACAAGTTTAAGATCAATTCATTTTATTCATGGTCAACAGGGTCTTCATTTATGGTCTTCTCCGTCGTCTTCTTCATTCAGGGAACTTAATTTGGGTTTTTCCCTGTGTCTTACTTGGATCATTGTCGTCTAATTGGAATCTTTATTCGGATCTTCATTTGGATTATTTGGTATACATTGGAGAAAGTGAGTTAGATTAATACTTAATCAAGTGAATCAGTGTAAACAACCGTCTGAGTGTTCCAGTTCAATTCTACTTCCTTTCCACCTTTATACTCTATCTTCATGAGGGTGAACCTGACCACCCTTATCATCGTTGGGGTTGCCACCTCGCGACACAAATATAATATTTTAATCGTTGTTAAGTAACTCTATCCGACTATGTTTATTCCTAGGTAGCATTTTGTGTATCAGGGTTCAGCTTATTTATTGAACACCGTAATCCAAAACGGCACTCGTGCGCAGCATGTTAAGTAAACTCAAACATTTTGACATAAGGCCTGGTCACCTGACCCACATGCGACCCAGAGAATGGTAATTCCAGCATTTCCCCCCGACAGATAATGGCGTGGAACTATCCAACATGTTGTGTTGAAATTGTTAATTTAACTCCGCCTATCTCTGATACTATTTATGTATACAAATAAGCGGCATATGTCAAGGACTTGCTTTTTTACTTCATTCGAAAACCGCTAGTGAAAGCTATAGTCCATCATTTCCAGCCATCCGAAAAGTAACTGGCGTAATTACTGTTGAAAAACAAACTTGGTTGAAAGATAGTAAGGAAACTAAACTCCCTGTGAAATTATTCTTTCTGGGAAGCTGTCATTTTGAAGTAATCAAAATCTTAAGAAGCACCGTAGGAAAATTTAAATTAGCAGTTCGTTTTGTTATTCAGCGCAGCGCACACAAGTATTGGAACGACGCACACGTGCGCGCGGTTGTTATAATTCGTCGGATCAGTGCGCGACGCCGCGTATAGCTGCAATTCAAAACAATTCAAAACATGATTCAGTAACTTTTGATTTGAAATTGAAATCTTAGAATGCTGCTTTTCTCGGAATGTACAGCTAAAGCAAAGCTGAAACTTCATCAGGTTAGTTGCTCAGTATCCTTCATTTGATTTTGAACACTTTTGTTGCTTCAAACGAACAAAATGCACTAATTACAAATGATGGACTATAGCTTTAACATAACTGTTTTACACTCTTAAGATAATACAAACACAACTTTTCAATTGCAGGTTAAGACGATGCTACGGTGATTGTGGGGAAATGCAAATGATTACTTTTCCCTGTTATTATTTTAAAACACGTTGATCAATTCATCAACCGAATTTCTTCAAGCGTGGAATCCAAACGTAATATGTTAAAATATAAGCTTGTGTCATTGTTTAACCGTCTGATTTATCTTTAGCAGAGAAGCATACCCTCGGCATATTTCAAGTCATATTTCTGTGTTGCTCAGTATATTTTACGCTTTACAATTATTTAATCACTTGGTATTCCTGGTCTTACCTTGGCTGTCTACGTATGATGTGAGAGCAAGAAGTAACAGCACGATCACCTTCAAATTCATCGTGACTCACGGAGAAGACCTGCAATCGTCACTGATGATCAAAAAGACACATTGTTTTTAACTGTAAAAATATTTACAACCACAAAGAGGTTGGTGGCCTCTAACTGGTGGCCTCTAACTTGCTTCCAAACATTTGGTTGATAAGTAAACGTTTGGATTTTGTCGGAGGGGCAGACATTTAAAGAAACCAGCAAACTGTGAAGAGGCAGGTCACTCACTGAAAGCTAGTAAGAGACGCAATGTGAGAACTAAGCCCAGGAAGGGTGACTGGAAAAGACATCTTGCGATAGCGTGTGAAAACCGCCAGGGAGAACGACGTGTATTCGCGAGGGCCTTTATTAAGTTGGTTGTAACAGGGACCCAAACATATACTGAAGTAGCTGTACTAAGATATCAAAGTACAGTGGTAGGAATCCGAGGTGGGAAATGGTTTGTTTGTAGCGTGTGTCGTGATAAACACCAAGCATTGTTGCTCGGCTCTCGGTAACCTTGGTATACGGCAAATAGGTGATGAGATTAATTGTGCCTTTAATGATACAACCATTAACAAGCATTATATTTTGTGCACAGTCATAATTTGAGATGAAAAAAAATTGGCTATAGGGTCATCGTGGAAAGATATTTTTCCTTTGGGAAAAAAAAGAATAACAAGCAACGGCGGCCATTTTGAAAATTGCCTGTAATTCTACCTATATTTGTTTAGTTTTTTTTTTTTTACAAAAGACGTGTTTTTAGATGGAGTTATGATCGAGAATTAAGCTTTATGTGGCCTTTCTGGACTCCCATAAATTTGCACTAAGTTTAGTCGGGCACCATTTGCAGTTATCGGCATACATTTGAAGCAAAAAAAAAAACCAGGTAAAAAAAAAAAAACCGTGTCGCCGCATCATTTTTTTGGGCAAGCTCCATACCAGAAACCGGATTTTTTTTTTTGGCCTTACCCTCTGCAAGTTTTTTTCTCATAAAAACCCAGTAGACCGATAAATCTAGTCTGTCACGAGTCAATATGACCGATTAGGCTGGCCTTTATCTCCACCAGTTTCAATAGCATGAGACGACTGGGAATATTTATATTCCCCAAGGACCGGATGCTTACCCATCGCAGGTTGCCCCCCGGCTTATGACGGTACCCTTTTAAACTCAAGGGTGGAGAGAGGCAAGTTGGGATGGAGTGGCACAGCATATACCCAGCAGCTGGATTCAAACCCATTACCCTCTGATCATGAGTCATATAAAACCCTAACCACTAGGCTACATGTACTCCCCAAATGAGATTGATGACTTAGTTTTAATTCTATTATAAGATGGAATTTTTGCGCCGGGGTGATATAAATCAAATTAGGTTTTGCCCTTCATCGACGTTTTAAACACTGTATACTCAGTGTGTTACCTCCCGAGTGAAAGTTGGAAAAAATCACTCGGGTGGGACTCGAACCCACGACCTCCTGCTTTCTAGTGCAGATGTCTTACCACTCGACGACCGAGCTAACGGGATCGGTTGGCCGGTTCGAATCTGATGTATATAGCAGCGGGTACCGCATAAACTATTATAAGGTGGAATTTTTGCGCCGGGGTGCTATAAATTAAAATTTGGTTTTGCCCTTCACCGACGTTTTAAACACTGTATACTCAGTGTGTTACCTCCCGAGTGAAAGTTGGAAAACTTTTTGAAAAAAAAGTTGGATTTTTTCCAACTTTCACTCGGGAGGTAACACACTGAATATACAGTGTTTAAAACGTCGGTGAAGGGCAAAACCTAATTTGATTAGTTTTAATTCATTATAGAGAAATCGTTTTCACGAACATTTGTCTTTAATGTAAGAATGACTATTGACTTTTGTTAGTTGGACTACCCCTAAAAGGGCCGGTTGGGGGTGGCCGAATTCTCCCCCCAATCTGTATCCACAATACCCAAGCATTTTTTTTGGGGGGGGGGGGGTGACGCGAGCTGTCCTGATTTGTTAGCCTTAATTTTGGACCTCGGATCTTAAAAAAATGAATTCCCCTATATACGTAGTGTACACATAGCAGAATAAGCATTGGTGCATACGAATAATTAATTAATCATAATAAATAATTTGGGAGGCTAATCATCTTTACTCGCAGCTGGTATGCTGAATTGCGAAGGACGTGGCTACGACGTGGTCGAGCCGCGCGCTGGCACGTAAAGGCGCCTACGGCTGCCGGCCACATCAACCCATATAATGACCACGGAGCTCAGCCTGAGATCGAAAGTGTTGATTTTTTTTTCGGAGGGAGAAAACCGGAGAAAAACCCTCCTGGTACAGGAGAGAACCAACACAACTCTCCTCACATGCGATCCGCGGCCAGGATTCGAACCGTGGTCACCTTGGTGAGAGGCGAGTGCTTTACGCACAAGCCACCCATGCAACCCAATTAATTAGCCATCATTCCAAAAACCTTCGACGTATAGTCATGATATTTCTTTGGTGTGTTCATAAAAAGTTGTTCTATACATGTAACAAGTTTGACAATTGTTCGTCACTCGATAGCAAATATCTGAAGGGGGAGCAGAATCCACCCCGCCTCTCTCCCCCCGGGAAATTATCAGAATAACCCGCCCTTTAAGAGTTAAAAGCAAGATCCAGAAAAGGATGGTTCTTGGTTTACTCCTTTGAAATGCACACTTGCTTACCATCATAGGGCGAAGGCCCTCTTCAGATAAAAATGATTTTTAACCCACCTGTGTTTCTGTTGAAACGGTATGTACAATCATTTTGATTTCGATGCAATTTTGATTATTTGAAGTGACTTGGTAAGTCAATACTATTTTCACTTTGGGACGGATTCTGTCATCAAATCAGTAATACCCCCGTCACACCGGAGGCACGGTGCCACTACGGTTTTTGGCCAAAACCGCCATCACCGTAGTGACACCGGCAGATGTTTTTTCATAGTATTCCCCTACCTGTGAATACCCCCGTCACACCGGAGGTGCGGTGCCACTGCGGTGCTTGTACGGCATAAACCGCAGTGGCACCACCATGATCGTCGTGGTTCTGCAGTGCTTTCGTCATTGATCGCCGTAGCACCGCGGAAAACTGTCAAAATCGCGGACCGTCGCGATCGCACGGCGGTTGTACTGCGGAGGCACAGCGGTGATAGAGGTCCTACTGCAACCCACGATGGCACTACGGAAGTTTTGAACATGTTCAAAGTTTACGCCGTGCCACCTCCGGTGTGACGGGGTATAAGCAGTTTTCAAGATTATTGTGGGCAATTAAGGGCTTACAACATGCCAACATGTCATTCGTTTAGTTTTCAAATGTGTTCATAAAGGAAAACAGAGATGAGCAATGAAATACTATGAAGAAAAGGATGCTCGGATGACGTAAATAAATGAAAAAAATAACAATAATAATTTCAATTACTGGAAATGGATACCTTCTAGGGAGGCATTTCCCCCTAGAATCATGCACAAGCAATCATTACCTGAATGGCCCCGTGATGTTGTGCGTCTTGAGGAATCGATTTAGGCTATTTGTGACTGGAACAAAATGTTGATGAGAAATATGACTTCGAACATTAGGGGACATTCATGAAAAAAATATACCTTGGCTTCCCCAGGTATAATGTTTGATGATGACATATCTCCCTCAGGGTATATTTCCATGAATTTACCCAACACTAAGAAAATGATCGACTGTGAAACTAAACTTACCTTTTAAGCTCTTTGTTTCTTCAAGTTTCTTAGATACGGGTTCTATGACAGGTGCGCTGAAGATAGTACAGCTTTATACATAATGCAGTGAGTTACGATGTTGTTATATGACGTGCGCTTACGTACTGGAATATAGGTAAACATGCTTGAATACAAAACTTGAAAAAGATAAATCACATGCTTTGCTGCAATGAAAGGTTTTTTTTGTTTTTTGTGGCTGGGCCGACTGGCTGTCAAGGTTGCGTGGTAAATACACTAAACGCCAGGCGTGGGAATAATAAAGTATTGCCGTCAGGATATGATAAAAACTGGTTGCGTTCATCGACTTCTTTTTAACCCACTAGGCCATTGCGGCGCAGGAGCTTATCATACGATATATCCAAATGGCACAGTGGGCGCAATAAAACTGACAGTGGGCGCAATAAATTTACGAAGTGATAAGGATTTCAAAAATGTATACGCGAGTCATTTGCATAGAAAGTGACACCACATTGATTTCGTAAAAAAACGTATAGATTAAAAATCGGTTGAATCATGCAAATATAGCAGAGGATCATCTCCCTAGCTTTTGGGTTATTATCTAAGAGCAAATTTGATGAAATTAAGGAATAAACGAATAATGAATTTCTGAATAAACGAGCACCTTTTAAACAGTATCTTTTATTACTATTTTTTTCCTCGGTGTGGTGGTGGTAGTGGTGGGGTGGGGGTGGGGGGGGGGTGGCTAGACGGACGATATATCCGAATGGCACAATAAGACAAACTGTCCGACAGCGGGCGCAATTCATTTGCGAAGTGATTAGGGTTTCAAAAATGTATACGCGAGTCATTTGCAAAAAAAAAATGACCCCACTTTTTTTTTTTTAAACGAGACTGTCTAGTTTAAAAATCGATGGAATCGTGCGAATGTAGCAGAGGATCATCTCCGTAGCTTTTGGGCTATTATCTAAGAGCAGATTTGATACAATTAGGGTTCAAAATTAGGTCATATTTTCACGAGAAAATGCAGGGATGCCACTGAGCATGCAGGCTCAACCGTTTCAGTTGGCTTAAAAAAAAAAAACTTTTGCAAATGGGAAAGATACTTTGGAGACATCCAATCAGTTTGGATATTATGCTTCATGAATTTCTGAAAAGTACACACAATGAAGCTGTTTTTGAATAACAAATAGTTGCTGTTTTTAGGCTCAATTTTTTAGAACAGTTATTAATATGAAGTAAGGTTTTTTCCCACTAATTTTCTGTTAGTTTGACATGCTTCTGAAATATGTAACAAAATGGCACTTAGGCCACTAGGCCGACTTCCACATAAACACAAATCTGGCCAATCGGTTTTTACTGGCCATGTTGTTTTCCATAATCACCCGTATGGGCATAGCCTAATGCTTCTTATCGAAGCATGGATTTATTCTGCCCTCTCTGAATAATAACAATCAAGTTTCAAATAGGGGTGCTGTGGGTGCTGCAGCACCCCCAAACTTGTTGGCTTGGGATGCTGGAATATGCTTCATCACCCCCTACTCCTGGGGAAAAAAATGTGTTCCAGCCAGCAGTGTTCTACGACGATGAAATTTCGCCGCTACGCTACACATTATTTATGCTTGCTTTACGAAATAATATCCACGTCTTATAAAGCATGACAACAATAGTAAGGGCATACATTGATATTTATTACTTCGGGGAAATATCGGGGATTTCACCAACGGTCCCATTCCCGTCAATCATTGTAAAGCAATAGCGCGCGGGGCACAGGTGGCTTCGGTCAATTATTTAATTGTTTATTCAGTGCATATACCCGCAACATACTCGAGCTTGTCTAGGGGCTAGACGTTTTTATGGTTGAATGCGCGTTTACCCGCTGCAGCGATAACCCGCCACCGCGAGAGAGCGCCGCATCACGACCGCACCGTTGCGTTGAGCGCGAATCACGTGTTGCCGGGGCATGCACACCCTTTATACGAATTTGTTTGCTTGGAGTTCATGCATACATGACTGATCGCCAACCAATTGCGAATATTCTTCATGTTGCGGTCAGGCACAGATATCCGGGGGGGGGGGGGTATGTAGGGTTCGACTTAGCTGTAGCCCGAAAACCAAATGATCGTCAAAACAGCGGGGATCCTCATACTATTTGGTAAGGAGCCCTGTTGGCGAGTCAAAAATTATTGGGATATGGCAAAGATGAAAGTACAGGAAGAAAGAAATCATTACATTCAGAAAGCAAACCGGTATAAATTTGTGTATAGTAAACGGTTGAAATGATTTGATCGGGATATTTGAAACAATGGCAAATTTGCTTTAGGATGCATGTTTTTACATGTTTGCCCAACCTTGGGTTATGGTTAGCCTGAACATGAATTATAAAAGACGAGTGAAATAAAACAGAGAGCCTTGAGTCATGATAAAAATCACTACAAGGTAGAAGCCCGGGTTAAGTGACATTAAACAGCCGTCAGATTGAAACTCCATCATAACTGGTTATTGGCAAGGACTTCGTACTTTTTAGAATGCATGATTCACATTGCGAAGGTGGACGGTTCAACAATGATATTGACAAGATGCAAGGTCAAACGTTCACAATGCGAAGGTACATGATTCATATTGCGAAGAAGCAAGGTGCAACGTTGACATCAAGCATGATCAATGGTGTACATTGACAAGATCGAACGTGATTATTAACAAGTTGGAACATTCACATTAAGAAGGAACAACTTCCAAAATGCGATATTAAGCCGCGTGAAACGTGCACTGGCATATTGCGAAGGTACAACGTCAATATTAAGAAGTTACAAGGTTCACATTAAAAAGGTCAATATTAAAATGTCGTTCCAGGGCCACCGTAAATAAGAGTGGGACAGGTTGTTATTAAAACTAGTCATGCTTTACGCCAATTCCAGTGTAGTTTCGTTTTGATAAAAAGCTATTCATGCTTAAGGCCAAACAAACAAGTCTCCGGTTTCTGGTATGCGCGCGCGTCGCTGTAGCCATGCGCTTTGGCAAAATAAACAAGTTTTTTTTTCAATAATAGATGATGTCTCAAAACCGCCAAACTCACTAGTTTGACTGGAATCCTACTGCTGCTCAATTTTAACGTGTTTTTAGATGGAGTTATGATCGAGAATTAAGCTTTATGTGGCCTTTCTGGACTCCCATAAATTTGCACTAAGTTTAGTCGGGCACCATTTGCAGTTATCGGCATACATTTGAAGCAAAAAAAAATTAGGTTTTGCCCTTCATCGACGTTTTAAACACTGTATACTCAGTGTGTTACCTCCCGAGTGAAAGTTGGAAAAAATCACTCGGGTGGGACTCTAACCCACGACCTCCTGCTTTCTAGTGCAGATGTCTTACCACTCGACGACCGAGCTAACGGGATCGGTTGGCCGGTTCGAATCTGATGTATATAGCAGCGGGTACCGCATAAACTATTATAAGGTGGAATTTTTGCGCCGGGGTGCTATAAATTAAAATTTGGTTTTGCCCTTCACCGACGTTTTAAACACTGTATACTCAGTGTGTTACCTCCCGAGTGAAAGTTGGAAAACTTTTTGAAAAAAAAGTTGGATTTTTTCCAACTTTCACTCGGGAGGTAACACACTGAATATACAGTGTTTAAAACGTCGGTGAAGGGCAAAACCTAATTTGATTAGTTTTAATTCATTATAGAGAAATCGTTTTCACGAACATTTGTCTTTAATGTAAGAATGACTATTGACTTTTGTTAGTTGGACTACCCCTAAAAGGGCCGGTTGGGGGTGGCCGAATTCTCCCCCCAATCTGTATCCACAATACCCAAGCATTTTTTTTTGGGGGGGGGGGTGACGCGAGCTGTCCTGATTTTTTAGCCTTAATTTTGGACCTCGGATCTTAAAAAAATGAATTCCCCTATATACGTAGTGTACACATAGCAGAATAAGCATTGGTGCATACGAATAATTAATTAATCATAATAAATAATTTGGGAGGCTAATCATCTTTACTCGCAGCTGGTATGCTGAATTGCGAAGGACGTGGCTACGACGTGGTCGAGCCGCGCGCTGGCACGTAAAGGCGCCTACGGCTGCCGGCCACATCAACCCATATAATGACCACGGAGCTCAGCCTGAGATCGAAAGTGTTGATTTTTTTTCGGAGGGAGAAAACCGGAGAAAAACCCTCCTGGTACAGGAGAGAACCAACACAACTCTCCTCACATGCGATCCGCGGCCAGGATTCGAACCGTGGTCACCTTGGTGAGAGGCGAGTGCTTTACGCACAAGCCACCCATGCAACCCAATTAATTAGCCATCATTCCAAAAACCTTCGACGTATAGTCATGATATTTCTTTGGTGTGTTCATAAAAAGTTGTTCTATACATGTAACAAGTTTGACAATTGTTCGTCACTCGATAGCAAATATCTGAAGGGGGAGCAGAATCCACCCCGCCTCGCTCCCCCCCCCCCGGGAAATTATCAGAATAACCCGCCCTTTAAGAGTTAAAAGCAAGATCCAGAAAAGGATGGTTCTTGGTTTACTCCTTTGAAATGCACACTTGCTTACCATCATAGGGCGAAGGCCCTCTTCAGATAAAAATGATTTTTAACCCACCTGTGTTTCTGTTGAAACGGTATGTACAATCATTTTGATTTCGATGCAATTTTGATTATTTGAAGTGACTTGGTAAGTCAATACTATTTTCACTTTGGGACGGATTCTGTCATCAAATCAGTAATACCCCCGTCACACCGGAGGCACGGTGCCACTACGGTTTTTGGCCAAAACCGCCATCACCGTAGTGACACCGGCAGATGTTTTTTCATAGTATTCCCCTACCTGTGAATACCCCCGTCACACCGGAGGTGCGGTGCCACTGCGGTGCTTGTACGGCATAAACCGCAGTGGCACCACCATGATCGTCGTGGTTCTGCAGTGCTTTCGTCATTGATCGCCGTAGCACCGCGGAAAACTGTCAAAATCGCGGACCGTCGCGATCGCACGGCGGTTGTACTGCGGAGGCACAGCGGTGATAGAGGTCCTACTGCAACCCACGATGGCACTACGGAAGTTTTGAACATGTTCAAAGTTTACGCCGTGCCACCTCCGGTGTGACGGGGTATAAGCAGTTTTCAAGATTATTGTGGGCAATTAAGGGCTTACAACATGCCAACATGTCATTCGTTTAGTTTTCAAATGTGTGCATAAAGGAAAACAGATATGAGCAATGAAATACTATGAAGAAAAGGATGCTCGGATGACGTAAATAAATGAAAAAAATAACAATAATAATTTCAATTACTGGAAATGGATACCTTCTAGGGAGGCATTTCCCCCTAGAATCATGCACAAGCAATCATTACCTGAATGGCCCCGTGATGTTTTGCGTCTTGAGGAATCGATTTAGGCTATTTGTGACTGGAACAAAATGTTGATGAGAAATATGACTTCGAACATTAGGGGACATTCATGAAAAAAATATACCTTGGCTTCCCCAGGTATAATGTTTGATGATGACATATCTCCCTCAGGGTATATTTCCATGAATTTACCCAACACTAAGAAAATGATCGACTGTGAAACTAAACTTACCTTTTAAGCTCTTTGTTTCTTCAAGTTTCTTAGATACGGGTTCTATGACAGGTGCGCTGAAGATAGTACAGCTTTATACATAATGCAGTGAGTTACGATGTTGTTATATGACGTGCGCTTACGTACTGGAATATAGGTAAACATGCTTGAATACAAAACTTGAAAAAGATAAATCACATGCTTTGCTGCAATGAAAGGTTTTTTTTGTTTTTTGTGGCTGGGCCGACTGGCTGTCAAGGTTGCGTGGTAAATACACTAAACGCCAGGCGTGGGAATAATAAAGTATTGCCGTCAGGATATGATAAAAACTGGTTGCGTTCATCGACTTCTTTTTAACCCACTAGGCCATTGCGGCGCAGGAGCTTATCATACGATATATCCAAATGGCACAGTGGGCGCAATAAAACTGACAGTGGGCGCAATAAATTTACGAAGTGATAAGGATTTCAAAAATGTATACGCGAGTCATTTGCATAGAAAGTGACACCACATTTATTTCGTAAAAAAACGTATAGATTAAAAATCGGTTGAATCATGCAAATATAGCAGAGGATCATCTCCCTAGCTTTTGGGTTATTATCTAAGAGCAAATTTGATGAAATTAAGGAATAAACGAATAATGAATTTCTGAATAAACGAGCACCTTTTAAACAGTATTTTTTATTACTATTTTTTTCCTCGGTGTGGTGGTGGTAGTGGTGGGGTGGGGGTGGGGGGGGGTGGCTAGACGGACGATATATCCGAATGGCACAATAAGACAAACTGTCCGACAGCGGGCGCAATTCATTTGCGAAGTGATTAGGGTTTCAAAAATGTATACGCGAGTCATTTGCAAAAAAAAATGACCCCACTTTTTTTTTTTTTAAACGAGACTGTCTAGTTTAAAAATCGATGGAATCGTGCGAATGTAGCAGAGGATCATCTCCGTAGCTTTTGGGCTATTATCTAAGAGCAGATTTGATAAAATTAGGGTTCAAAATTAGGTCATATTTTCACGAGAAAATGCAGGGATGCCACTGAGCATGCAGGCTCAACCGTTTCAGTTGGCTTTAAAAAAAAAACTTTTGCAAATGGGAAAGATACTTTGGAGACATCCAATCAGTTTGGATATTATGCTTCATGAATTTCTGAAAAGTACACACAATGAAGCTGTTTTTGAATAACAAATAGTTGCTGTTTTTAGGCTCAATTTTTTAGAACAGTTATTAATATGAAGTAAGGTTTTTTCCCACTAATTTTCTGTTAGTTTGACATGCTTCTGAAATATGTAACAAAATGGCACTTAGGCCACTAGGCCGACTTCCACATAAACACAAATCTGGCCAATCGGTTTTTACTGGCCATGTTGTTTTCCATAATCACCCGTATGGGCATAGCCTAATGCTTCTTATCGAAGCATGGATTTATTCTGCCCTCTCTGAATAATAACAATCAAGTTTCAAACAGGGGTGCTGTGGGTGCTGCAGCACCCCCAAACTTGTTGGCTTGGGATGCTGGAATATGCTTCATCACCCCCTACTCCTGGGGAAAAAAATGTGTTCCAGCCAGCAGTGTTCTACGACGATGAAATTTCGCCGCTACGCTACACATCATTTATGCTTGCTTTACAGTGCAGAATCGATATTTCTCTCAAGGTATCCAGAATCATGACATGTCTATGATATTTCCGCCATGACTTAAGCTTTAACCTGAAAGCAATAACCTCAGCCATAACAATGTTGGCAAAGTTGATTATGCTTGCCAGGATTTTTTCTTATTCGATCTTTCAATAGGGGTAAACGTTCATACCTTTCCCCTGAAGGTTTTTTTTTTTCATTTAAAAGTTTCATTGACGTTGCTAGCATTCTGTACTGAAGATTAACAAATAGCAAGGTTCACCGTGACACATCCCCAACATAATAAGAGTGGGACAGGTTGTTATTGAAACTAGTCATGCTTCACGCCAATTCCAGTTTAGTTTCGTTTTAATAAAAAGCTATTCATGCTTAAGGCCAAACAAAAAAGTCTCCGGTTTCTGGTATGCGCGCGCGTCACTTTAGCCATGCGTCCGGGGCGATCACTGAAATTGTTGCGCCTTTGATTCAAGGGCAGCTGTCCTTGTCAAAGGGCAGCTGTCCCTGTCCTGTCCTGTCCTGTCCTGTCCTGTCCTGTCCTTTCATTTCATTTCATTTCATTTCATTTCATTTCATTTCATTTCATTTCATTTCATTTCATTTCATTTCATTTCATTTCATTTCATTTCATTTCATTTCATTTCATTTCATTTCATTTCATTTCATTTCATTTCATTTCATTTCATTTCATATCATATCACTTTCGATGATGATGATGTGAAATTGTAGTTATTTATGATGTTGAGGACGATCCGTTTATTTAGTTATTTATTGATATATTTTGTTTGAGGGGGAATGGTCATCGAGTTAGAAGAACAGGAAGTAAATTTTGTGTGAATCGGACATGCATTATTAAAAATGGTATTTAAAAAAAAGGTCATTGAAAGCACATTAAACACAATACTGAAATGCCATTTATGTTAAACCAATTGCAGTTGTTAACTGCAGTAACATTTAATTCATACCGTATTTATAACAGTGAGGTTACAAAATAATATTCCACAATTGTTTAAATCGAAAGGTTTTACATATATCTATATTCATCCACTTTTTTATTCTCATTAAAAAAAATATTCCCCAATTTGGTTGGTCGATATGTCATTTCCTTGCTGTATGGTTACACCGATGGATATACAATATACAATATCGCCCTTTACAAGTTCTGAGCAAACTGGGCCCGGGTGTTGGCTGACTGAAGTAAAATACCGTTTCCCGTTAAAAATTCACACTAGTCACCAAAAGTTTAGAAAGAAATTGGTGAATAATAGTCATTAACAGCTTGAATACAATTTTTTTTTTATAAACGGTTAAATTACATATAATTTGTATTTTCAATGCTCACAAAGACCAAAAAAATCCATCAATTGCTCAGTGAAAAGGCCCCAGTGTATATTCGCTTTAAATGAATGTAAACTGTTTTATGCCACTATAACAAAATAATGATTTTCCCCCCCCCCAAAAAAAAAAACAAATCCTGGAATAAATACGGGTATTCCCTTAATTTGCACTATATTCCAGCTCAACAACTTCTTAATTTCCCTCTTCCTTCCCCAAAAAGTAAATCTTGAAGTCTAATTGGAAGAAGGATGCTAATCCATATTATTTAAGATCGAGCACCGCCCCCACGCATTATTACAATGATATTAAACAAACGTTTATTGAAAGCACATTAAAACGCATAACTGAAGAAAAAAAAAACATTTTATGTCAAACCTATTGCAGTTGTAAACTGCAGTAAAATTTAATTTGCAGCGTATTCATAACAGTGAGGTTACAAAATAATATTCCCAAATTGTTCAAATCGAAAGGTTGTATGCAGGAAAAATACATGCGTCTTCACATTTTATTTAACCATTCTTATATTTTTTGTACACAAAACACATGCAGGGTGGATACACAACGAGAACACCCCCCCCCCAAAAAAAAATATTATGCTGTACAATATATTGCTACAAATCCATAAAGTTCACTAAATTCACAAGCAATTTGTATGCAGGTGTCGATCACAAGTAAAGTTTGAGACAGGTAAAATGTCACAATCTGAAAGTGGTAAAGTTCATTGATTTCGATGTTCCCTATTCATCCACTGGTTTATTCTCATTAAAAAAATTCCCGCTCCCAAGATCGTGATTGGCTGTATGTAGTTTAAAGCCTACAAGTGAAATGCACGGCTGTCATGCTCAACTTGATGCATTATTGAATGACGGTTACCGGCCTTTGAACCTCATGAGCGTAATGAAATGAAACTGGCGACCTCATTGAGCTTTAATTACTGCTTTAAAATGTGAAAACTCGCCTTAAATGATTAACTGTTTTAAACAAAATATTGATTTCCCTCCATCATTCTGGAATATATACGGGTTGTCTCTTAATTTGCAAAATATATTCCAGCTCAACAACTTCTTAATTTCCCTCTTCCTTCCCCAAAAAGTAAGTCTTGAAGTCTGATTGGAAGAGGGTTGTTAGACCATTATTATTTAAGATCGAGCACCGTCCCTCAGGGACATCAAACACACTGTATTCATGTTTACAAACAGTCGACCTAGTCACGTGTTTAAGAGGAAGTAGGTCATGTCAAACACGTACAAAGTATGGTACGTGCGCCTATGTCCTTTGAAACCTATCGATCCGTTGATTTCGCGTATGCTGTGTCTATATTTGGTCATTTAGACCGGGAGCCAGGGGGGGGGGGGGTCAGCCTAGCTGGAAAGTTAACCAATTTTCATGTATTCAGCAATGTTCCACATGCAGCATACCAATGTAAGGAAACGGACGTCTGCCGGGCACACTGTGGTGGGTATGGTCAGGAGGGCCATGAGAAAGGGGCCACAACATTGAGCTAGATCAGCTGGTGAGTTAACCCAATGAAACCTACTGGAAAATGTTGGGCCTAGTCCCAGGTATCATGAATGGCCACTGCCAGACATTTTCAGTGGTGGAAAGTGCCCGCCAGACATGAAAACCTGTATAGGAGGGGGCGTGGCCATAACCCCCTCCCATTCCTTTTCGCCTATAAAGTAGCAACGCATCGATATAGAAAAATGTAAAACCAGTTTCTATATGTGCCCTGACTCTTGTAGAATACAAAATATAACTTAATATAGTATAATGAGTAATTTAAGATCTGACTAATTAACTTAAGAGCGGCGCGAATAGCTTGGAGGGGGCGGGGCTACCACCCCTCCAAGCATATTTTCGCTTATATCATTGCAACGCATTCTATTAATCCTGTCAAATTTTCCTGGCATGTTTGCCGATGTCTTTTGGCTATTGTGTATCCATTTTTAACAAAATAGAGCACACTGGTCTCATCAGATGTCTATTTCCCGAAACAAATAGGCTATTGACCAGGTTAGCAGTACATATACATTAGATTACACGTGCTGGAGTCGGAGCTTATAGAAATGGGTACAGATAGTAAATACTTAAAAACTTACAAGAACAGGTTTTTTGCACCATTCCCCTGTTCAGTTACGCTTTAAAATACATTTGGGCACAAGGTAAAACATTCTCACGTTATAACACTTGTTATTTTACCCTTTTGTGGGCGTGACCTAATTATGTAAATCAGGGTGTGATTAAGAGCACTCTGATTCAAACGAGGTCAATTTGTAATTTTGCTGACAAATGACAGTGGCACTGGTATGTATATAAAGAAACACGTGCCATGGGGGACACACGGGCATGTAGGGATGGATGGAGAAACATGTGAGAGAGATAAAGAGTAAGGAGGGGGAGATACATAGGGTATTATGCTTGGGTAAGAATGGAGGGGAGAGGGTTGGGAAGGAGGGGGCACAGGAGGAAACAATACCCAATTTTTAAGTCTCCTATGATCCCACTTCTTGCCACTCTCTTTGTCCCCCAGCCTGATATCTCTCTCAACCCCCACCCATTTCGTTTATCCTCGCCCAAACAAATTTCTTTTGTCCGTTGCCGGTCATTTCTTCTTTATATGATGTTCACCTGTGGATCTCCCCTCAACTCCAATAATCCCTCTTTTGTGTGCTGGCCCCATATATTTTTCTTGTAAATGCCATTTTGAGTGTTAATAATATCGTATTTATAAACGCTGTGTACTCACACAAATTTAATACACCTGCCACTTTAATACGTCCCTTCTTCCTTTCTATTCTCTTCTGTTCCGATAGAAATATTTAACTAAATACATGTAGCGTTTTCCTCGTCAGGTCTAATTTCTATAAACTGACTTGTTGGGTACCATTGCCCCTAATTTCTCCTTTGCTCCCGGTGCGTTCAAATGCACCTTTCTTGTTCCGGAGTGATGGGAAAAACACTTGTTGCAAGGATGTATTTGTAGGGACAGAAAACTCTGGGGACAGCAGGAAGTCGACATATCTCATTCCTAAAATTTGCATAAAAAATTAAAAAGAAACTTCCCCATAACGTGGTGACGTCCCGCCCAAAGTGTGTATTTACGTGCAATCGTCGAAATTGCCCCTCTTCTGTTATTACCTTTACTTTTTAGGAAGACATCCCATTTGTTTTGTATTTGTTGAACCCAATAATGTTCAATGTGCCCTATTGAATGCATAAACAAACAAGTTTGTCTAGTTGGAATCTGATGTACGGTACCAGCAGGCAGGGACGGTGAAATGCTTTCCTAACTGGGGGTGGGGGGGGGGGGCAACACCAAAAAAGGGCAACTGCTCAGAAAAAGGGGCACCTTCAGTCGGTGTGAAAGTGAGAGCTCTTCGGCCTCTGCAATGGCCGATCTGAAACTCATTTTTTTTTTTTGGCAGGAAAATGTGGTCCCCCAATAAGTGAGTCCACAAAATCTCGGCACGTTGGGTTCAGGGCCCGCTATAAGGGCCCGGAATAAAATGGATTCTAGATGCTCTGTGGTGAGATCTGAGGCAATTTCTGACCACTGTAACCAATTTGTTTTTAGGAAAAGATGGTGTACGTAGTGGCTGCCTTTTTGTGACATCACTAAAAATACAATTGGGTTCGTTATTGTATTTTATTATCACTAAAAGTACAATTGGGTTCGTTATTGTGGGGAAGGCATGGACCCATTGCCCCTCATCCTCTTGGATCCGCCCTTGGACCTTCGGCACACGGCACATTAAACATCCTGCGCCCCCGCCAGTAACCTCTGTGGGTCCCCCCCATGAATTTGACTACAGTAATGTAGAGAGACCGATTTTTTGAGTGGAGGGGCACTTTTGATGGCCTGGAAAAAATCTGGAAGGGGGGGGGGGGGGCAAGTGTTCCCCCCCACCCGTTCCGTTACCCCTGCCAGCAGGGACTGCACCAAAACTATTGAAGCGATGGAATTTGCATAGGAGTGGTGTAAATCAAATTTGGGGTTTTGCCCTTCATCAACGTTTATATTTACATTATAAACACTGTACATGTAGGCCCACACAGGCCCCAGAGTATAATATCACAGTTATTTACCAAAATACGTGCCTATTTCAAAACATAACTCCAGTTTATTTTGTTGACTTATATAAAATGATTAAAAATGAAATTAACAATGCACAATAATCATTATTTAATAATACTGACTCTGTGTTTGGCCAGCAACATCATACATTTTCCTCGTTTCATTCAGAATGCAATTATTCACACCCTGATTTAAATATTTAGGCCACGCCCACAAAAGAGTGAAAATAATATGTATTTCCATGTATGAATATATTAACCAGTGTCAAAGTGTCTGGGAAAGCACACAAAAACAAGGGAAATGGACCGCAAAAAAACCAGGTTTTGTAAGTTTTCATTTTCTGTACCCTTTTTAAACTATGAGCTCCGACCCCGGCACATGTAATGTACATGTACTGTTCATATTGAACATAACCTACTTCTTTTGGCAATGACATCTGATGAGAACAGTGTGCTTTATTTTGTTAAAAATGGATACACAATAGCCAACAGACATCGGCAAACATGCCAGGAAAATTTGACAGGATTAATAGAATGCGTTGCAATGATATAAGCGAAAATATGCTTGGTGGGGTGGTAGCCCCGCCCCCTCCAAGCTATTCGCGCCGCTCTTAAGTTAATTAGTCAGATCTTAAATAACTCGTAAGTTATATTTTACATTCTACAAGAGTCAGAGCACATATAGAAACTGGTTTTACATTTTTCTATATCGATGCGTTGCTATTCTATCGGCGAAAAGGAATGGGAGGGGGTTATGGCCACGCCCCCTCCTATACAGGTTTTTCATGTCTGGCAGGCACTTTCCACCACTGAAAATGTCTGGCAGTGGCCATTCATGATACTTGGGACTAGGCCCAACAATTTCCAGTAGGTTTCATTGGGTTAACTCACCAGCTGATCTAGCTCAATTTTGTGGCCCCTTTCTCATGGCCCTTCTGACCATACCCACCACAGTGTGCCCGGCAGACGTCCATTTCCTTACATTGGTATGCATGTGGAACATTGCTGCATACATGAAAACTGGTTAACTTTCCAGCTAGGCTGACCCCCCCCCCCTGGCTCCCGCTCTAATTTCTGGAAACTTCAGTAGCGCGTTGGCCGCCTCACGTGATTTGGCACTATGCCAGTAGTAATGGCGGTGTTTAAAGATGAAGTATTTGTACGCTGAATGTCCATTTTATCGGCTGGCATCGGATGGAGATAGCTATTGGACTAGAACAATTCCTAACCTGAACTTGTGAATCTAACGTGATTGTAATGAGCCTCACGAAGTTCGCTATTGACATGAAAGTATTCACAGGATATCGTATCTTAATATTAAAAACATAGCTCCATGATTAAAAGAACTAGATTACGAAACGAAGAAACTCAATATTATGTCGATGTCGATCATTGAAAAAGCTCCGATCTAATTTCAGCACCTATAAAAATGAACTTGTTACACCACTGGGACATATACAAATCTGATGGGCCTGAACCCTTGCAAAAAATCGTTGATCCGCCCCTGCATACCATGGAGCTATTAAACACACACCACGTGCGATGCGTTGTAGTTAATATTGACGGACTTTAAATTATTATAATGAGAACGCGGCAGACGGACTTTAAATAATGAGAACGTCAAAGCAAGCGTCTCATTGGTCAACGTGTTTGGCAAGCAGGTGCGCGTGCTGTACATGCAATGCACATGTGTATTATGTACGTGGCGTGTCGCGGCGGCAGCGT
Source organism: Patiria miniata (assembly GCF_015706575.1). NCBI lineage: Eukaryota > Metazoa > Echinodermata > Asteroidea > Valvatida > Asterinidae > Patiria > Patiria miniata. Next base: position 228,178 of record NW_024037067.1, read on the forward strand.
GGCCGTGGTAGACTATGTACATTTTACATGTACACTGTATGAGTTAGTACACATTTGAATACCGTTTGTCGCGACGAGTACACAAGTCGTGCCATAACGGGTCAACTTGGGTGAGACGAGGTACAGCAAGCCATCATCGATCATCATTCTGCAATTGGATGAAGGATTGGAGGACAGACTTGAGCTATGGTCATCTTATCTCGGTGAAGATTGCTTTGGTGTCTTGTGGAGCACAGATGGATTATGGAGGAAGGCTGGAGGAAGGACTGGAGCCATGATAAGGCCATGCATGGATGAAGCTGAATCGGCGTAGCTGTCCAAGTTGTCGACGGAGTCACCAACCTGTTGTACCGCAGAAGCTAGCTAGCTGCAGGACAAGAAATAGGTCAACAATGTCAAACGAAAAGGTATTTTTTAGCCAGGCGCAGATTGAAACTTTAATATTATCTGTATTGTATATAGGCCTAACATAACCATGATAACAAGTACAAAATGTAAACAGAATGTTGGGAAAAAAATGTTGCAGCCTGACGCCACTTTCAGACTTAAGCGATTGTGTACAATTTCTATGGTGCAGGAGAGTAAAAAAAAAGATAGTGGATATTTTGCCGGAGGTAATGACGGCAAACTAACGTTTACTAAAGGTTTGCCGGCGGCAATCCATATCAACAGAGGGCGCTGTACTCTTTAAGATAGGGCTGAATTATAAGATGCATTAAATTTCACCAAAAGTTGTGAAGCACGTTTGGGTTAGTGGTTAAGCAAAGGCTCTAGTAAGCGGGATGACTCGGGTTTGATTCTGAACGTACCACATTTTAAAGTTTTTTTTCTCATCCCCAAATAAATAAGAGTATTCTTCTTTTATTATTTTAACATGTCTCAAACATTTTTTTGGCAGAGTATTACATTTTCTTTTTCAGATTTGTGGCTCTGGAGGATTTTTTTTTAAAGGGAAATATAGTCCAAAATTATAAAATGGTCTGAATCCCATCTTGTGAATACGAGGTTACAACGATAATTTTGGCATGGAGCCAGACTAAAATTTGTCACCGGTGTCACGGTCTCACTTCTCCGGCGTGCTAGCTTCTCCGGGTGAATTCGGCGGATAAATTAGCACGTTACAGTGCACGTTACATAAGCACTATTCATGCTCACGTTTCCACTGTGCTAACTTTTCCTCTGGCTGTGTTATTGTAAAGTCTACCGGCCCATACTATACTAAAAACTGACGGACACCCATATAGCTTTATTATACAGCTCTATGCGGACACCCAAGAATGCGTTATGTAACACTTCCTGTTGGTCCATTCATATTGCAGGCATTCTGAAGTTGTGTTCCCATCGTCATTGCGTGTGCGTTGAGGAATTATTAAGAAATGTGTTCCTTGCTCGGTCGTGGTCCATCACACGATGATGTCAAATTTGTAACCACGTTCAACCACGTATTAAAATAAATGTGCATCCTTCAAGTCTTTTTGGTTATTAGGATGTTGGGAGTTAATTGCGCGCCCCACCATGCCTAGTCTGGATTCGATGGTACCCTGTGACGTATACATACAAACATCCTAACTTCGTACGTGCACCAGTACAACCCCAAAGAACTCAGCACACACATAAAATTGGCGAAAGTGAACACTACTGCGCAATTTTGTGCATGCGTGTTGTAGCGAAATTTCCAACTTGGAGAAGCTAGCACGCCGGAGAAGTGAGACCGTGACGCCGGAATATGTTTTAAGTACAAAAAAAAACAGTAACTGCGCATGTTCAGTGCATATCCGGCAAACTAACGTTTACTAAAAATATACACTGCCTAAAAAAAAAAAAAAACTACTGACTGTTCATTCCATCCAGACTCCAACCAAAAGATTCATTTCTTATCATTTTTTGCAATGAATGACCTTCTTTGAGATGATATTATGAAAAAAAAGTGGCGTCATGTTGCAACATTTGGAAAGATTCCATTATCTGGCCATCACACCCTGTGCACAAACCGTGTGAAACTGGTCTGAGAATTTTTAAGTATGTTCTCAGTAGGCCCCCTATATAATTCAGCATTTTCCCTGCTAAATTGAACTTTTACGAGGACATACATGTATATCACTTCCTGTTGGCTGATACATCACTGTAGGGAAACATTAGTGATGGCTAGATATGCAAATCTCATTAAAGGTAGTCATTGCCAAAAAAAAAGAATCCAAAAAATTGAAAAGACGTAAGTGAATCTGGGACTGAGTGAGAAACCTTTCCAATTTTCAGCCATGTGGCATCTGCATACTCTTTACACTTGACATGCTTGACGCCATGGAGAAGTACAAAAATTGTCACAGCTGAAGTCGAATATCAAAATGCCACTGTCTAAGCTATAAATAATGTTAAAAATACACACAATCATAAACTTTGGCCATAATCAGATTGATTCCATCCTTGCGATTGGAAGAAGGTATTTTATCTCTAGAGATGCCGCCTCTTTTTTGTATACAAAGTTTATGGAGAAGTGCATTTTCAAAGCATTCTAACAAAGTTGGAATATCTTTTCCATGGTTTGCAGTGTTTAACTTAAAAATAAAGTGGTGCCAGGATGCAACATTGCTTCCATGTAGGCCTACAATATATCCCCCCCCCCACCTTTCCCCCAAAAGTATTTAGGGTTAGAGGTGATCATTACAAAATATGCATGCAAACATTTTGTTGGCCTGTAGACGTGTTTTAAACACACATTTTCCAAGAAGTTATAACTTGCATGCATTAGATTCCACGACATGTAAATTGTTTACGGTCCCAGTTTAGGTTTACTTTAAAGCAGGCGTACATGCAGCTCTACTGAGTGGAGCCTTAGAAGTATGGTATATCCATACAAGCGCTCCACTGAATAGGCATACTTTTACATACCCATGTGCGGACAAAAGGCCCCCCCCCCCCGAAAAAAAAATTGTTAAGACATGAAAGAGAATACAAAAGAGAAAGACAGTTGTCCTGGATAGATCACAATAGTCTGAAAACTTACCCCTCGCAATTAAATGTGTTTGCCGAGTTGTTCAATCTCTTTCATTACTCTTTAGTTGAGGGCGTGTGAGACGTCACCGTCCTTGACCGAAGAAAAACAAGTCACCCTGGATCAACGATTGTTCAGTGTAGTGATACCTACCCGCGCCAATTTACAGTTTGGGCTTTTGGCAGGGGGCACAAATCAGTTCACGAAACAGTCATTGATTAGGCACGACTTGTTTTTCTTCGAAAGTGATGTCACACATGTGCTCCCAATGAAAATGGATGGCACAAGTCAGCAGACACATAAATTGTGAGTGGTAAAGTTATCATAATATTTTGTTCCTGTTGCAAAATAACCAGTGGTTTTGAAATATTTTAAGGCAGAGATGAAACTTTTCTTATTTTAATCGGAAAACCGACTTTTGGACTTTTCCAACGAAATTTCCAATTTTCTTACAATGTGTCCCAGAAAACTTGGGTTTGAAACGATTTTGCCATAAAGTGTGAATTTTTTTGATTAATTAAACTGTAATTTCATAAAAAAAAGGCGATGAAATAATGATGAAAACGGCACGTAAAAATAATTGTGAGCGTATTTTTAATCTCTTTCGCCAGTCGCAAATTGAGTGTTCACAGTAAAAGCACCTACATGTATGTACATGTATATCATTTTACTACATGTAGGCCAACGCTGATCGGACACTTTTCTGACTGGAGAACAGGGTAAACATTGACCTACATCATACCATGGAGGAATGAATAAGAACACATGATCATATTCCTCCATGATCATACTACATGTACATGTATGACATTGACAAGGTACATGTGCACAGTGCACAAGCATGGTGCATGCGTGCACACATAACGGTATGATTATCATGCTGTAGCTGCTACAAATGCAAGAATAATCTGACTCAGTAGAGCTAGCATGTACATTTGTACATACATGTACTATGTACATGTATGTCTGTAGGGTGACATGGAGTGAAAACAAGGTCACACACCTGAAGTTGCCTATCCCACCAATTTGTACGTAAAGGACTGTGATATACTTACATGTACATGTATGTCAACCGTTTGTACCCCTTCATGCATGAACCAAGTTACATCACTGCCCAAAACAGGATGTAACTTTTAAATTTCTTCCAAAACTATGTATTTATTTGCAGCCATTGTACTTTAGTTAAGTTGTGAGGAAGACCAACTGTGTTCTGACCCACAGCATCGTTACAGTTGCAGACTGTGTGTAAAATAGTGTGAACGTATGAATGGATCCATAGAGCTACATGTAGGACCTAAGGAGTAAGAACTCCATGTACATGTTTACATTTTGACCATTAACTTTCCAAACCTTCGGGAATGTCCATAGCTAAAGCACTGTGACCACAAGCCTAGATCTATAAACTGTTTCAGCAAGTACCAAGTGAGCCAAATTTCTGTGCTTATATTTGGAGTATTGTGAAGATCGCTATTTAAATCCAATTTAACAAGACATTTTGATCATCCTCTAACTTGTTGACGATTGGTATTGCCGACATCGTGGGTAAAAATATCAACTCTGATGCCTGCACTACTTAACAGGGTACATAAACAGAGGCCTCAGTATACAAAGCAAAATTAATAGACATACCTACATGTATCTTTCATAATTTTTCGTGCTTCTGTCTCACTGGTTCCAAGCGCATCTGCGCAGATTTTTATGAGGGCTTCTGGAACCAACACGGTGGATACATACCCCAGGAGCTGTAAAGACATTAGACAAAATACATATGTACAGTAAATATTTAGAAATCCAGGAGAATAAGTTGCTCGGAATTGGAACACGGTTGTGGGAAACCAACTTTTAATTTAATTTTTTTTTAATTTAAGTAACGTTTAAATAGTTTGAACAGATTTTAAAAATGTATTGCTTGTGTGACCGGCAAAGGTTTTTCATGCTGAGGTTTATGTTCATTATATTTACATGTAAAGCAAAATAAGGGGTTTGTGAATTTGCAGTTGGCTGTACACAATATACAAACATACACAATGTATACATGTATGGTCTGATGTACTGAGTCTGCAGTATGTCTTATAACACTACAGCAGTCAGTGGGAAAGTGCCCTATACTGTGGACCCCTCCAGCACATCAATGAGCTAGCTGTCGGACCTCACTGCACTCTATTTGCAATAATAAGAGGGGGGGGGGGGGAGAAAACTTAAAACAGTTCTCCAAAGGTGGCTGGTTACAAATGAAAGCCACATTCATACTATAGGTACGTTTTTTTTTTAACTAAAGTTGATATGCTTTGTAATTATGGGAATTGCACATCCTCTGGAAGAGTACATGTAATGTCTTAGCCTGAGCCCTATATACTTACGGTGGTATTATGGGGGCCAAACATACGGATCACTTGCAACGTTACTGAGATGTAAAATCCACTGTGCATGTATACATGTATTCATGTTCCACTGTACATTAAAGGGAATATACATCATTTGCTTTTGCTGTAATTTTCAGAAATGGATGGAATTGGGGTATTGGAAATATATAGCAAATATAGTTACACATACTTTTTTGAGGTTTTGGGTTCAAAAATGCTATAAAAACCAAGAAAAACAATCATTTTCCTGTAGTCTGGTTCCCTGACTCTATTTGAGAAGAAACAGAGCAGTTTACATATATTGGGGAATTGTAAGGTAAGGGAACCAGTCTAGCTGGCTTGTACCCGTTCATAGGTGTGTAATCGATTGCAAACAAGTGCGATGGTCAACTGGGGCCAGTATTAGAAAAAAAGCCGGTTTTTTCCAACGCTGTTCGGCCGATCAGCGTTGGAAATTGATACAAAAATACCACTTTTCTTGAAAATGACAGTATACCAGGTGCCATGATTTTACAGGATGCTTTACGCTGTCATTCACTAACAGTCCAGCAAGGTATTTCAAAATGATTTGGTAGTTTTATTTTTTGATGTTTGCAAATGTTGTTTTTATGCCCCGCGGCGAAGCCGAAGGGGCATACTGTTTCCGCCTTGTCCTTCCGTGGGTGTGTGTGTGGGTGGGTGTGTGGGTGGGTGTGTGGGTGGGTGGGTGTGTGTGTGTGTCCGGACAAATCTTGTCAGCGCGATAACTTGAGAAATACTTAACATATGAACTTCAAATTTGGTTTGTGGATTGTTCTTGGTAATTCTAAGAAGCCTTTTGCATTTGGGGCCAAAAGGCCAAAGGTCAAGTTCACAGTGGCTAAAACAATAAAAATCTTGTCAGCGCGATAACTTGAGAAATACTTAACATATGAACTTCAAATTTGGTTTGTGGATTGTTCTTGGTAATCCTAAGAAGCCTTTTGCATTTGGGGCCAAAAGGCCAAAGGTCAAGTTCACAGTGGCTAAAACAATAGAAATCTTGTCAGCGCGATAACTTGAGAAATACTTTACATGTGAACTTCAAATTTGGTTTGTGGATTGTTTTTGGCAATCCTAAGAAGCCTTTTGCATTTGGGGCCAAAAGGCCTAAGGTCAAGTTCACAGTGGCTAAAACAATAGAAATCTTGTCAGCGCGATAACTTGAGAAATACTTTACATGTGAACTTCAAATTTGGTTTGTGGATTGTTCTTGGTAATCCGAAGAAGCCTTTTGAATTTGGGGCCAAAAGGTCGAGGGTCAAGTTCACAGTGGCTAAAACAATAGAAATCATGTATTTATTCTGAGATTATAGGTATTAGGGATTAATTCATATAAAACCTACAGAAGACACTAATGCTGTCAATGAATGTTCCATGTGACCAAGGTACATGTAAGTTGATGTTAAAAGAGTGATGTTATGTCATGGGAACTGTCACCGTTGCGGGGCATTTGTGTTTGTAAACACACCTGACTTGTTTCCCTTTAAAACGTACCGGTACCGTCATCTTCCATTGGTGTCACATCAGGTTCTGGGGGGGGGGGGGGGGGGGCTTGCCGCTTTGGCTTCCCTGTGTTGGTTTGGGGTACTGACCGCTTAGCCATCGCCATGTACTTTAAATACATCTCAGTGCCGCGCTGTGGAAAGACAATAAAAAAAATTCAAATAAAAAAAAGGTTGTTACATGTAAGTGCTTGTGCTAAATTCACATGTATGTTTATGGTACATTTATATGCCTCATTTGGATCTGCTTTTGTGCAGATTGACATGGTGCTACCGTAGTCCAGTGTTTTATTAGGACTACCTGTATGAAATACATGCTCTAATTATTCTTAAGATGGAATTTTGGGCTGTTGCTTCAACCAGCCGAAACAGCCTTATTTTCGGTGTTGTGGATTTTTTTTGCTGATTTTTGCTGATTTCTTTTTGGCACTGAAAAAAGTGAAAGCAGAAAAGCATTGTTTTTTTGTGGTGATTTTTTTTATTCGTATAATTTAGCACTTTTATTCATCTGATTGGCTTCAGACTTGGTTAAGACTAAAACCACAAAGCATACAAGCACTGCTAAGTATTGTTACGATGACGTATCACAGAGCATGAGACGTCATCATGTGCATTTTTCAAAGTTTTCTAATGAGAAAACTATTTGACTGCTGGGCTCAAAAGTCTGTATGTACTGTCCTCCTTAAGGTGTATCTAACCAAAATTAGACAGCCAGCCAAACTCCTATCAAAGAACGACGAGGGAGTCAGGAAGTAGCGTCCAAGCTCCAAGTTTAATCGTCAGTGAAAAAGGAGTGAAACTGTGTAACAAGAAGTAGAAAAAATGCACTAAGTAATGTGGCTCATGGGCTTTGAATGCTTAAATACACAGTTTAAAGTTGACTAAACACCACATAATCTTAACTCTCAAAACATGCAATAATTAAGAAAAAGAGTGGTAATAAATGTCAATGAGTGTATCTATCCTTTGAATAAAAGATAATACCCAGCAATAACAGCATGCGTAAAGCGCGAAATAAACCTATGCGAAATTTCTATAAAACAGAAATGTACATGTAAAACACGCTATGTTATTAACCAGTTACGATATGGCAGAGAGACATACACTGTACCATCTGCTGATCCTACGTCGGACTGAAAATTGAGCAGGTGCAAGCTGCTTTCTATTTAAAGCAATGACGTAAACGGTATGGACTTTAATTGTTCACCAATTCTACAGTCTGCCATTGATCATTGACCTTGGATCATTTATACAGGTGAACTACAACCAGGCGTACAGTACAACAGTTCACTACAAGAAACACAGGTATGTGTTTAGGAAATGGTAAGTGTTCGAGGGTGAACGAATGTACCGGTAGGTACCAGTGCTACAATGTACACGTTTGTGTAAAAAAAAAGTCCGATCCTACATTGTTGTACAATTTAAACTGGGCAATTCCACACTAAAGGGCCCAAAAGTGTCACATTTGAGAACACCTTTCAGTTTTGATGATAACATTTTTGCTGTAAACATTGCAAGCTTAAAAAAAAAATATCCTCACCTGCCAACTGGTTTTATATTTTAGAAAATATAGCACTTGGATATTGTTTTAAAACGTGTTGCTACCGTAGGTAACGAAGGACAGACATTTTAGATAAGGTCACAAAGTATAAAGCATAAAATGTAATGATCCCCTAATGTTGACTTATGGAAGAATGCTATTCAGTCAAAACCTAGAAAACTCATCCGAGTCACTGTGAAATATTACCCGGTACAGTCGACTCTTGTTAGTACAAACTCTGTTAATACAAAATTCTGGTTATAACAAACATAAAGCCTTGGTCCCGACTGTGCATTTATGTGCACAATGAATGGGACTGATGTTCCTCTTAATAAAAAAATCTGATATAACAAGCAATTTGGCTAGGTCCAACCGAGTTTGTTATAACGAGAGTCGACTGTATTTGATAAACAGCCAGGAAACAGTTGGTGGAATGTACTCATTTTCAGGAAACAGGGAAAAAATGTATTTTATTCCTGTTTTCTTACAAAAAACAGGGGGAAAAACGTGTTTTAAACAGAAATAAAACAGGAATTCTTCAACAAAATTCGGTGAGGGATATCATATAATCAGAATTTATACTTACGAACAGACTGGACATTTGTCACAAAAACTCCGTCCTTGTTCATACGTAACCCTAATCACATCATGAATTTGAAGCCAGTGTGAAAACTGTTATATTTTTGATAAATAACAATGTAAAATGGCTTAATAATGTCATTGGAACTGCCTATTCAAAGTATTAGAAACTGAATTTGTCCTAAGCACCCTTTTCCTAGCAGTGTGTCTGTCCACGTTACATACGTATCACACAGAAAGGATGCCTGTTATTTTCTCAAATAAAAAAGATATCATCTTTTGTCTCGTCTTGTCCTTGTCACTTTCAACTTAGCAAGGAATAGGAAAACAACTTAAGAAAACACTAGCTCATCTTTTGCTCTTTACAATGTACATTTCTATGCAACATCCATAAATTTATCTAATTGGCCCATTAATTGGAATTCCCCATGTACATGTACTTTTGGGCAATTCGGAATTAACGGAATTAGACCAACATTTCAGAATTAAGTAAACAAGACATGACAAATTTTCGTAGAGTGAATTTCATCAATTTTGTGCTAGAGGTACCCCTAGAACTATAGCTGCTCCGCGTAGTGGAGCCTTAGACGACTTACCCTACAGCATTGTTTAACTTCTACGAAAAAAAAACAACTACATTGTAAGTACAAAAATATCCATCAAAACAAGCCATTTCCCACAAAACCGCTGCATCGTTTGCCCCTAAAACTCCGTACTATACTTCTTTACATACTCACGTATAAACACAGGTGGATTCTGTCCGTGGTTTTATTTTTTTATTTTTTTTTGTGGCCAAAATGATGAAGAAAAAAAAGGCCCTTTCCGCACTGAGCCAACCTGACACTTGAAACATGCACGCAGATATGATCTAGTATGCACGCGCATGCCTACACGTGCCTCCATGTGGCCAATGCGGTATTCTGGTTCCCAGACCAAAATATTCTGGCTATAATAATAATAATAATAATAACGAAGTTTTATAAAGCGCACATATCCACCAAGATGCTCAGTGCGCTATTACAATGAAAACGAAACAAAACAAAATCAGTTTAATTACGAAAAACGGATCTTTCGACATGAGGTGTGTTTTGAGAGATGCTTTGAATGAGTGAATAGAAGTGGAGGTTTTGATATGAAGAGGTTGTTGATTCCAGAGATGTGGTGCTGCAACAGAGAAAGAACGATGAGATTTGACTTCTTGATGAAGATATTTATTTCCAGATCGAAGGTTGCGAGATGGTTTGTATATATTGAGCATGTCCAGGATGTACGCAGGTGCTTGCCCATTAAGTGCTTTGAAGACAATGAGCATCAATTTGTAGATGATTCTAGACGATAGTGGGAGCCAGTGAAGATCCAAAAGGACAGGTTTTATATGGGAGTGTTTTGTCGTTAAAGTGACCACACGTGCAGCAGTGTTTTGTAGGCGTTGGAGACGGGATAGCTGAACATCTGGAAACCCAAATAAAAGTGAGTTTCCCATATCAAGACGATATGTAACAAAGGAGTGGACAATCTGTTCTGTGGAAGCGCGATCAAGATATTTTCGGATCTTTCCTATGTTGCGGATGTGAAATGAAGCAGAGCGAACTGTGTTAGAAATGTGATTCATGAACGACATCGATGAGTCAAAAATTACACCAGGATTGCGAACATGGCTGACTGGAACATGGTGAACATGGCTATATGTATGATGAATCAGCAAAAGCTGATGAGGTCTGCGTATGCGAGGTACATTGTACATGTACGTGACTGCAAGACAGTTGCTAAAACTTGGTTTCGTTTCCAGTTCGGCTTTGCCTGAAATTTGGTTCCAAACTTAGAAGATTCAAGCTCAACATCAGCTTTTTTGTTCTTACCCAAAAGTACATTTTTTTTAGATATTATTTACATGTACATGTAGAAACAGGTAATTAAATACAAAAGTTTGATTACACATTTCAGTTTGGAACCAAAGTTTAGGGGCAAACTGAGCAGCGGTTTTGTGGGAAATGGCTGTGTTTGATGGACATTTTTGTACTTAGTTGGTGTTTCGTAGAAGTAGACAATGCTGTGGGGTACAAATGTAAGTTGTTAAAATGGGCTCAAGAAGTAACTACAATGTAGGACTATGTACATAGTTCTAGGAGTATGCAAGACATGCAAGAGGGCGACATTTGGTTTGGTAGGTCAAATCATTTAAAGGGAATATACATCATTTGCTTTTGCTGTAATTTTCAGAAATGGATGGAATTGGGGGGTTGGAAATATAAAGCAAATATAGTTACACTGACTTTTTGGAGGTTTTGGGTTCGAAAATGCTATAAAAACCAAGAAAAACGATCATTTTCCTGTAGTCGGGTTCCCTGACTCCATATAAGAAGAAACAGAGCAGTTTACATACATTGAGGAATTGTAAGGTCAGGGAACCAGTCTAGCTGGCTCGTACCCGTTCATAGGTTTGTAATCGATTGCAAACAAGTGCAATGGTCAATTGGGGCCAGTATTTGAAAAAAAAAGCCAGTTGTTTCCAACGCTGATCGGCCGATCAGCGTTGGAAATTGATACAAAAATACCACTTTTCTTCAAAATGACAGTATACCAGGCGCCATAATTTTACAGGATGCTTAAGACTGTCATTTACCAACATCCTATTAAGGTATTTCACAAAAACTTGGTAGTTTTATTTTTCGATGTTTGCAAATGTTGTATATTCCCTTTAAAAGTGGATTTTGTGCTGTTATACCGGGCCTGTAATACACAATTGCCAGGAAAAATTAGTGATGGGTTTTTTTTTTTGGTTTTTCAGCATTCTCGAACACAAAACTACAAATGTGTCAGTGTAACAATATTTGATCTATTATACTTATCCCTCAAATAGTTCATTTCTGAAAATTACAGCAAAAGCCAATGATGTACATTCCCTATCCTACACATGGGCGATTCCAGCATCACTCGCAAATTTCCCTTTTTGCATCCTTTTCCAATCTTGGTGGTGTACATTGTACTTTTTACAAAAAAAGAGAATCACTCTTTCATTTTTGGTTGGAAATACTCAATATACAATGTACATGATGTATAAGGCATAAAAGGGAATGTACATCATTGGCTTTTGCTGTAATTTTCAGAAATGAACTATTTGAGGGATAAGTATAATAGATCAAATATTGTTACACTGACACATTTGTAGTTTTGTGTTCGAGAATGCTGAAAAACCAAAAAAAAAACCAAAAATTTTCAAGTAGTCTGGTTCCCTAACTCCACTAAAGATGAAATGGATCAATTTATAGATGCTGGACAATTGTAAGGAAAGGAAACCAGTCTAGCTGACCTGCACCCGTTCATGAACATGTAACCAATAGCAAACAAAATTTGGACTGGAAAAAAAGGCAAATTTGGAGCAGTAGTTGAAAAATAGTTTGGTTTTTCCAACGGTGATCGGCCGGCCACCGTTGGAAATTGATACAAAAATACCACTTTCTTGAAAATGACTTCACACCAGGTGCTATAATTTTACAGGATGCTTTGGACTGTCATTTAGCAACATCCTAGTAAGGTATTCGTAAAAATTTGGTAGTTTTGTTCTTTAATGTTTGCAAATGTTGTATATTCCTTTTAAGCATACGGTATAATGAAAATTAATGATACTAAATATGAGCATGGGCACTGTTGGACAAAACCGTCACTCGCATTTCGTGAAAAGGACATGGGCCTGCCAAAAAATTGTCTTGGTTTTAATCGAAAAGTTTCCTCAAACCAAAACCAAACGGTAATATGTACTAGATACCTACCCATACTGAAGAGTGAAGTAAAAATGAGGGTAACGAAATATCTTCAACAACTAACCGTATTTGAGTTAGAGGGGAAAAGTGCTGTCACTCGCATTTCCATTTGTCCATTCGTTTAAAGAGGTTGTGGAATGCTCGAAGACATTTCCGTCATTTTCCGGGTATATGTAGCCTAAGGTGTGATGAAATAAAAACGACTATTGTTTCTGTCATAAAATGAGTACAAAAGGTACTTTTTAGAGCTGTTTTTCAAGTCCTGTCATGCCTGTTTCGACCCGAACGTGCAATTCGTGTAAAAGTCATCGTTGCGGGCAGCAAACAAAACACAGTAAATCTTGACGTAATAAACAGGACTCCCGATGCAGAGTAGCATATACGAGTCCTGTTTATTACGTCACGATTTACTGTGTTTTGTTTGCTGCCCGCAACGACGACTTTTACACAAATTGCACGTTCGGGTCGAAACAGGACCTGAAAAACAGCTCTCAAAAGTACCTTTTGTACTCATTTCATGACAGAAACAATAGTCGTTTTTATTTCATCACACCTTAGGCTACATATACCCAAAAAATGACGGAAATGTCTTGGAGCATTCCACAACCTCTTTAAACTTGTGAACAAAATGAAGCATTTCCTCCACAACTCTTATCAAGTCTTGGCTAGGTCTTTTCAAACAACCTTTGTAAACCTTTTCAGTGTGCTCAAAAATACTAGGCCCTAATTCTAATTGCAATGAAAAAAAGTATCTTTTTTAAGTTATGTAGCGTCCGGTACATTCTTTCCTACTGGGTTAGGCTACATACATACATGTTAGTCCGAAAATTTGGAACTCTCAATACTGCGTATGAGAGTCCCAAAACTTAAGGTATTGAAAACAGGCAAAACAAGAAAATAGACTGGCACCTAAAACAACCAGTCAAACACAGCTTGAGTACTGCATCAATCAACCATGCCAAAAGAATTTAAGAAACATGTGGCATGAAGCGGGAACTAGTCTCAATTTAACACACATTTCTCCATAGTCAAGCAACCAGACTACATCATACATGTATTGACACAGAATGAAGAGGTCAGTCTTCTCAAATAGTTGGACCATGGTTGGACATGTACCAGTCTAGTATTTAGCCCCATTTTGAAATCACTTGACTTCCCTCTCATGTGCAAAATATTGAAGAAAAGTCTCCTTTAAAAATTGAATTCAGTCTGCAAACTTGGTTGGTGAACTACTGAGGACATTTTCTTTGCCCTAGTGGAATTTTTGGAGAAATTTGCTGGCTAAGCTGTGAGTAAGGTGGGCCTGATTTAGTTTTGCACGTTTCAGGGCAGTCCAGAGCCCTGACTGGTACATTGTATGACCGCCTACTTAGTACTTTACTTTAATTCAGTAAAAAAAAATCGGTCAAAGTAATAAGCACCTAAAGTGCGCAAATGTTGGTCACGCGAATGACGAGGATATTTCATGGACAACTATGATGACAAACACAATCGCAATGTGAACATGATGGAGGATTCCTACATTTGTAGTACAAACATGACAAACTGACGCCACACTTTCGCAATGTTTTGGGGTTAGGCCGACACTTGGTCATACTAATAAGCGTCAACACAGCGTCAACACACACAGAAGCGTCAACACAGCGTTGCACCTACAAAACACATTCAAATTGACAAAACCAGTGTTCAAACCGAACAGTATGAGCAACAATACAATTTTGGCTCAAAATTAATAGGTTAAACATCTGAAAATTGCAATTTTCAGTTCAAGAAAATTGGCTCTCACTACTCAGTCCAGCTCCGAAATAAGCAGCCATGTTGCTTCAGGGGCAGCGCTAGCCCCATAAATGTGGCCTATTTACTGGACTGCCTCCGTAAACATAGGCCACACATCCACATGTACAAAAATCGTGTCGACTTTGCCAACATTTGATTTTCACATTTAGGCTTAGTTTGTAGGGTTTTTTTGCTTTAGAAGCATACTCACCCTCTTTATAGGCTAATCAGAAAGTGCTGCCTTTTTCAGATGTATATTTTTCGTGAAATTTCCAGATTCATTTTTACACGTTCGCGTATCAAAATTTCAACATGAAATTTCACAAAAATTAGACATCTGAAAAAGGCAGCACTTTCTGACTAGCCTATAAAGAGGGTGAGTATGCTTCTAAAGCAAAAAAATCCTACAAACTAAGCCTACATGTAAATGTGAAAATCAAAATTTGGCAAAGTCGACACGATTTTTGTACATGTGGATGTGTGGCCTATGTTTACGGAGGCAGTCCAGTAAATAGGCCACATTTATGGGGCTAGGGCAGCGCAGACGATACCATTACGCAAAAGGGGTAGGCCTAACATTATACAATAAATCAACAAAGGGCGGCCATTAGTATACAACATGATAATTTCATTTAACCTGCAAACCTATATCTGAAATGGTGTAGTCCAAGCTTCGTGCGAAGGCACGATGGCGGACAACGGCAGTGCTGCTAAACAGATCATTTTTTTTCGCGTGAAAAAGCTCCATTTTCGTAAACGAAATGCAACATCTGACCCACCAAAAATCTCTTTTAGTCTAAACTTTACAGTTCTAGCCTATGCCTTTTTTGTCAATTTAGAATGCGTTTGGCACTGTTGACGGTGTGTTGAATTGACGCTTCTAAAACTTCGGAAATCAGGACCCCGTTCCTATATAGGAAGGGAAAGACTCACCAAAATAGATTGACTAAAAAAGTAAATGACACTCAAAATTGACATTCTGATATTTCTTGACACATCTGAACAATTGGCAATGACACCTTCTTGAATATCAGCAGGTTTAATTTTGTGGAAAGAGGGTAGGGCTTTGATTTATGAGGGAAATTCAGGGGTAAAAGACGATGATGACAACCAGAATACAGACTCAAAAACCAAGATGGCAAACGTGAAAGCTTGATGCAATGAAAGCTCGTTGCTGATTGGCTGATAAAAAATAAACATCTCATTTATTTGTTTAGCAGCCAATCAGCATGCAGCATCGGGCTTTCATTATGAAGGGCTTTCACTGTCTGACTGCCAAAAAAGTTAGGAAAGTCACATTTTCTTTGAAAATGAAAGTGCTTTCAAAATTACAACTAGTAAAAACATGAGTTTATGTGAAGAAAAAAAAGACTGCTTTAGCCTGCAAAAGTCACTTTGGTACTGGGCAGACATTTTCAAAAGTCAGTTTTGAACAGGACTCGTAACTGAGGTGTACTGTCCTAAAAAAAAGAAGTAAGGTCTGGGATTACCAAAATTCTTTTGTCACTTTGTGTACGCTGTGACTACTACGCTGTGACATGTGTTGACGCTTGCCAAGTTACTAATACTACGACTCCCGACACTTACCTGGCCAACATAAAGAAAGTCGTTTGTTGATTCAGCTTACCTGAAGCTCGAGTCAAAACTGAAATTGTAATTTGTATGCCTTTTGAGTTATTAGAAGGAAATTCTCTGGGTTTCCGATTGTAGGACTAGCAGTAGCAGGGTTTCATTACAAGTACAACATGATAAATTTACAATGAATGAATAAGGAAAACGTGTACGCAATTAGTCGGTTGTAACTTGTACGTTATTGCCTAAACCGTACTGGCGACGTCTGGGTTTTGAACGTGAAGAACTTGTTGCCACCGAGAGTGCGGTAGGGCGCCCTCATTTTCATCAGTTTCATTTTTCTTCAGCTTCATCCAGAAACCACAGGTCCGAGTCCGACAAATTCTCATCCACCAAACCCCCAAAAAGGCAACAACTTAACTCAAGACCAGAACTTACATCAAGTTGTTTTTAACCCTAACCCGGACCTGGTCTTTACAAAATGTTCCCTCATTGATGTAGAAAGTAAACATCTGCCCTAGTTGGTGCCAGTGGCGTCGCCAAGGGGGGGCCAGGGGGGGCACGTGCCCCCCCTGGAAAACCTAGTGCCCCCCCGAGTGCCCCCCCATCTGAGATTTGGGTTGGTAAAAAATATATATATATTTTGTTATATTCAACTCCCATCATCTGAGTTGGTTTTTCATAAGGACAAAGAAGCACAGTAATTCGTATTTTCTTCGAATGAGCTGCAAATGTGGCACCATTTTGCATCTAGCCCATCCTCCGTATGCGAAAATTTTCCAAAGGGGAGGGGGGCACCCCCTCCCCTTAGACCCCTCCCCCAGGACGGCGATCCGTATCCACTTAAGTGCCCCCCCCCCCCCATCAAATGCTGGTGCCCCCCCTGTGCCCCCCCAGACTGAAAAGTCTGGTGACGCCACTGGTTGGTGCCGTCCCGGTCACTAGATCATTTTCAAAGTGTCCGTGGATTTATCTCAGAAAGTCAATTACATGTACCAGCCACGGGAAAAGGTTTTCAATCAAGGGACATGTTAACCATATACAAGAGGATTTGACTAAGAAGCCGGAGTCCATCACTGAAGAAACCTAGAACAGCTCACATGTACACATTGTCGTAAAAGTTATCTTGTTCTATGCAATACCCCTTACTCTGGGGGTTTGTGTAGAAATATCACATTATACATATTACTGGCCCCACTACCAGGCCACGCTGTGACCGCAAGCCCCATTTTAAAGACAGGATAAGGTAACCAACTTTTACGACAACGTAGTCCGTACTGTGGACATCAGAATCACTTTCAAACACGGACCCAGTTCAAACATGGTTCAAACACGAATGTCTTTCTTTCTGAGATGACTTTAATGATGTTGCATATTTTCATGATGAGCAACTGCTCCTTTGTCAACAATCCCCCCCCCCCTTCCTTCTTCTTCTCGGGTCATCACACCACCCCCTCCCAGTATTGAGCACAGGATCTCGCTCGGGGGTTGAACTTCTCTAGGTCCTCGTGGGTGCAGGGTTCTGGCAGGTGGGGGCAGACCAGCAGGTGGTCCATGGACTGTTCAGCCCCACAGTCACATGCGGTTTCACCATCCTCATTATATCTCCATTTCTGCATCAGGGCTTTGCAGCGTCCGGTCCCTGTCCTCAAACGGTTAAGACATGACCAGGTGGGCCATTTCCAGTCACTTGAGCCTGCTTTTAGGGATTCCTTGGGGCTGAAGGAGAGCTTGTGTGGGCTTGTCTGGAGGTGATCAGACCAGATGTTTAGTCGGCGGTTACAGGCACTACCATCAAGTGGATCAACAGAGTGAAGGAAGCTGTGCCTTGATTTCAGTCTCTTCATTCAAACAA
This sequence comes from Patiria miniata, assembly GCF_015706575.1. NCBI lineage: Eukaryota > Metazoa > Echinodermata > Asteroidea > Valvatida > Asterinidae > Patiria > Patiria miniata. The sequence goes on from NW_024037067.1 coordinate 246,139, forward strand.
TGAGCACACGACACCCCACCACACCACCCCTCTTTACGTCTACGTGGAAAACAAAGTCAAATGGGACACAAGAATGCACTTCATGGATTGATTACAAACATTACATAACACGGACCTTTAGGAGATCCAGCATACACTTGCCTTTTACTGCATGTGTGACATGAACTGGCAAATTAATATGAATTCCGATTTAAAGAGGAAATATGGGCTTCACTATTTATTACCAAACTCAATGAAGCATCTGTCCCCTTTCTGTGGGAGTCCTCGGACGCGTGCTGCCCGGGCCCAGGCATACGGAATTGAATGCTCCAGGAGGAAAACGTGTCGTGTGCTCATTGTTTGAATTTGCTTGATCTGAATTTGAAATTGTCGGACAATAGACGAATTTAAACAAATTAACAGCACTTAAGCGATATTAATGGACGAATTTGATAATTAGAAACTGCTCGAATAATCATAACGTTGTAAAATCGCCAGGAAAACCTATAATAAAACTATATTAAAACGAGACAAAAGTCCACTTCTTGAATTAATTTCAATACAAATGCACATACTTATTAATGTGACCATATCGAAACAAAGTTTAGTTCAAACTATCAATTAACGTTGATATGACTACCATTATTCTAGGCGCATTTTAAGATAATACAAAATTTTGAAAACAAAGTCAAATGGGACAAAATAATGCACTTCATGGATTGATTAAAATTCATCACATAACACGGACCTCTAGGCGATCCAGCATACACTTGCCTTTTACTGCATGTGACATGAACTGGCAAATTAATATGAATTCCAATTGTTTAAAAGAGGAAATATGGGCTTCACTATTTTATGACCATTGAAACTCAATGAAGCATCAGGTTTTGTTCCCTACTGAAGAATGATTTACGTATCATGATCAATTTCTGGAAGGTCGATCCCCTTACTGTGGGAGTCCTCGGACGCGTGCTGCCCGGGCCCAGGCATACATGTGTAGGCAGATCTCCATCGAAGAGTTCGGGAGTACGGTTGGTCGGTTGTGGCGTCGCTGTCTGGCTTCGGCATTTTGCCGCAGAACATCTGGAGTTGCAGTTTTGACGCGATTTGTTTTGTCGCGCTTGCCACCTATAGGCTATAGGACGGTCCATGGCGAGATTTTCCCAGTCGTTGATCGAAATGCTGGCGGCATTGAGGTACGTGGCGTTTGATGACGTCCTTGAAGCGCGGCTTCGGCCTACAGCCGGGCCGCTTGGGAGAATCCGGGAGCTCGCCACGGAGAGGAGGATTTTCGGCAGTCTGTGCTCCTCAATGCGCACGACATACCCCGTCCAGCGGAGCTGCATATCCAGCAACGACATGTCCGCTTAACGCAGCGCACTTTGTCATTGGTACCCCCCGCGATCCCGCAGGAAATATTGAGAATAGACCGGAGGTGGCGCCGCTGAATGGTCCATATTGGTTCTCGAGGCTGCATGCCAGTAAATCGATCTGAAATATACGCCGGTCAAATCACAATTTGCATGCCCTCAAATTCTTCAATATCTCAGCATATTGTGGGCCATGAATTTGAGGGTTTGTAAACTGAAAAAAAATATCGGTGGAAGCCGTGCACAGGAAGGTAAGCTTGTGTTTCTGTGGAACTTGGATGAAATTGGGGCCATATTTTTTTTCCAATGGAGTGTATAGGCACTGCTTTTCAAAATGGCGATGGGCTTCAGGACTATTTAAAGGGGTGATCATCTTCGGGTGGAAATTTCTCTTAACAGTCATCAGATTAGGCTACCAGAAAAAAAAATGAAAAAGAAAATGAAAGATGATGTAAGGTAAGCTTTAAGGTACCTTTAGACTGCGATATATGAGAGGCATGCGGGTTGGCGCTGATAGGCCTTGCTATGGGATTTACTACATAAAAACGAAACTAGTGGCATCATGTACTACATCTGACGTTTACTCCAAAAGTTTCAATTCTGAAACCTTGGCGATTTGCCAGCTTGTTTGCCTATTCATCAGCTTTCCAACAAGATAGGTTGTCCACAACCATTTATGCTGGTACCTTATTAAGACTGCAATACAAGAGAGCCATGCGGGTTGGCGCTGACAGGCCTTGCTATGTGATTTGCTGCACAAAAACGAAACTATTGGCATCATGTAGTAGCCTGCATATGACGTTGACTCCACAAGTTTCAATTCTGAAACCTTGGCGATTTGCCAGCTTGTTTGCCTAGTCATCAGCTTTCCAACAAGCTATAGTTTGTCCAGAATCATTTATGCTAAGGTGTCTTTAGAATGCGATACATGAGAGCCATGCGGGTTGGCGCTGACAGCGCGCATGAATAACCTTGTCAAGTTATACCAACGCTCTTGTACCTGACGTTGCAAACTGTTAAATAACCCGACATTCCTGAAGAGATGTAGAGATGCAAACGTGGTCCCAAAGACTCTCCGCCTACGAGACCCTATCAAAGGAAACAATTCTGCTCAAATCATACACACTGCCAATAAAGCCCTACTCCGATCACAAATTATGCCTCGACCAGATGTTGCCTATACCGAAGCGATTAAGACATAAAGAGAAGCAGGGATAGTCTCCGCACGACTATGGACAAAACTGATTATGATAAGATATCCGCCCTCACGGATAAATCTGTATCCCACACATTTCATGCCACCCAAAGGAAACAGATCCGAAAATTCCAACGCCTCACTTCTTTTAACAAGAAGAGAATGGACTAGAGCCTCACGCAACACGTCCAAAGGGAACAATGATGACATGGAGAAAACGAACTCAGTCGTAAACCTCAACCAACGCCAGCTATCTAAAACGGGAATCAAATGTCTTAGCCTTGTGTATGAATTTTGCTACTACCCCTAGCAAGATATCCCGGTGGAGGAGTTCATTCAATCGATTGAACCTTCTATCCGCAAGATGGAAAAAGAAAAGGCAGACAATATCCGTGGTACCCATCTTCCAAATGGGGGCGCCCTTCAAAACTGACCATTATTATGTATACTATATTATTATATGGACAATTTCACGGCGCATTGTAATGGTTATGTTGAGCGGGTTTTCTTTGGTGGGATTGATGTCAGAAGAACTCTATAAACACTTCAAATCATTGATGACAACAACAAATTGTCAAAAAAATTGTCACCAAAAAGTCCGCAGGGTGGGGGGGGGGGGGGGGGGGCAAAGTGCCCCCTGCCCCCCCCCCCCCCCCCCCACTGGATACGCCACTGTACTCTCCTTGAATCGTAGCACAGCCTTACCGACTTCATTATACAGGCATCTTCGCTCATCCAGCTCGAAATGCCCACGATTCTTTGGCCATAAAACCGCTCCGACCCATTGTGTCGTCAACTTGCATTGGTTCCCCAACCTCCACTGTCAATAACAGAGCATTTTTGTTGCTGCACATGTGTTGCTGCACATGTTATGCTGCACATGTGTTGCTGCACATGTGTTGCTGCACATGTGATGCTGCACATGTGTTGCTGCACATGTGTTGCTGCACATGTGTTGCTGCACATGTGTTGCTGCACATGTGTTGCTGCACATGTGTTGCTGCACATGTGTTGCTGCACATGTGTTGCTGCACATGTGTTGCTGCACATGTGTTGCTGCACATGTGTTGCTGCACATGTGTTGCTGCACATGTGTTGCTGCACATGTGTTGCTGCACATGTGTTGCTGCACATGTGTTGCTGCACATGTGTTGCTGCACATGTGTTGCTGCACATGTGTTGCTGCACATGTTGCTGCACATGTGTTGCTGCACATGTAACTGGAAAAAGAACAGTGGGTAGACTTTTTCCGTTCTGCATTAAGCTTAATATTTACAACCAAGCCGTTGTGCTAGCGAGAATAGAACATGTCACACTTCAAATTGATCTTGGTAGCTGAACTAGAACAATTAATATTGTCCCAAACAATTATCATTGAATTATCATTGAATTGCCTATTATATACTTATTTAGAAAGACACCGACTCTGTATTCAGAATAAAACGCCAGAAAAACCATTGCAGTTAAACTTTCCTAAACAATCATTTATATACTCTCTTTTACAATTTTTTAATACAAACTTCAATGGCTTTATATAAAATATTAATAGAAATATTATTTGTACAAACATGTAATACGAAAATACAATATGCTATACTTAGACAAGTCTATTATACAGGCAGCATGAAAACCTGTCCTACTAAATAATTAGTTGACAAAAAAATATCAGTGAAAGCTTTCTTTGTTTGTTTGGTGAACATAATACCAAAGATACACCCCGCCCAGCCGCAGGAAGAATTGGTATACAAAACTGAAAGGCAAATTGAACAGACTCTTCACAGCTCAGGCCAAGTGAATTGCGACGAGCACTTTTACCCTTGATTTTTGGAGAGGGCGCTATTGAAATATTCATCAAGTGCGAAGTCATGAGTAATTCATACTTATTATTCAATTTAAATTTCTTGAAACAACATACCAGAATATAGAACGGCATGGCTAAATAATTATTCTGTCTGCAAAGACTGTGGGGTGGAGGACATCGGCTGGTTCCCATCTTCAGGCCATCTGATGTCCATGTTCCATGTAGCAAGGCTCCTGACCCGTCTCCGGACCCTTCTTTATGATCTGCTTCCCGCTGTCCACGGATACGGTATCCGAGTCGGTCGTTTGATTTCTGTGTCATAAATAAACCAAATGATGGGAAAGTTAAATAACAACATAATGTTTTCTTGTCTTTTCAATATCACCGGACTATCAGTCGATAACCATTCGGTGTATCATCGATCAGCACAAATGGAAACGTACTTCTTTTGTTCTTATTTGTACTGTTGAAGATAATCTGGTACCAATACACTAACACACACATTAAATCAACAGATGTTTTGGTGTTATTGGGATTTTTTTCTGTTAGAGGCGACTTATTTCCGTAGGCGAGTTATTGTGAAGCTGTTTTGATTCATAGTTCAGTGGTAATTTTTGTCTGTGAAAAAGAAACCCTGACGACGCTTTACCACCCTTATAATGTTTACATAGTTATGCATATATTTCAAAGAACCAAATCAACACGCCACTGTGATGACTGCAGGGTGAAGCCTTTGGGCGCTCTGTCGCGTTTTGTTTTTACCTTTCTGCTTGTCCTAATGATGATTGAAAATCACATGAACATTTCAATATGCTGATGATAATTTGGAGGTTATTGTGTAGGGGAAACCTCAACCTTGTATCAGGGCTTACTTTATTTCAACCTCCTTTCCAACAGTAAGTCCTGGGATGGGAACTTGCTTCCTGTATCCTGATTAGATAGCGCAATTAGTAGCCAATGGATTTATATTTGCAACGTGTATTACGTGTTTTCATGTTCAGTGTAATTTCTAAAATTTCCTCCTTCTCAAAGATGATAATTTTCTGTCCAATCTGATAATATTAATATGAAAAGGGATACTGCATATTGGCTGGATACAAAATTGTAACATTTGAACTATGAAAAACAAAAAGTGTTTTCGTAACTCACGCCGCGACGAATTGATTCTGTTTTTACCTCAGACACAATAAACAAAAACAAGCGCTGATGTAAAGCACACGCGGGCAACAGACTATTCCTTATTTGCATACGTATCCCCCCAAAAATGGATATGCAAATGATCCAATACCAGTGTGAGAGAGCAGGTAGTGGTGGGAGCGTACTGCTCGACATCATGGGAACGAGGTTGGGGGAAACCTGTCTTCCATTTTCCCCTAGAACTATTCGTGACATGGCGACTCACCTTCTTCGGTACAAGAAAATCCCGGTGAACACCAGTATCGCTACAATTATTATTACACTGCAAACCGCAGCGATAATGATGGCCGTCGGCAGCTGTTGGTTACCAGCGACGTCCTCGGGGCTACCAGGGTTGTCGTCTCCTGAAAATAAATTGATTACATTGATTATTTTTTCCCCAAATAGATCGACACCATGTCTCATTCACAAACCCGAAATGCCTTTGTTGTCGTTGTTGTTGTTGTTGTTGTTGTATTTATGACATCATTTACTATTGTCATTATTTTGATGATATGAAATCGATATCAGACTGTTCCATATGTAATAAGTATGGTGATGTCTAAAAACAATTAAAAAATCTTATCCACAGCGTTTATTGATTAACTAATTGTAAAACGCAAATGAAACGTTTCTTCTGAATAAATACGCTTCCCCCGAGGAAACAACAACAACAACATAATTATGGTCAAACATTGAGTCACTCGGAAGACCCATTAGGCTAGGTTATTGGAGTAACGTGCAGGCCCGGATTACGCAATAGGCATAGTAGGCACTGTGCCTCGGGCCTACGGAAAAAAATGGGGTCCTATGAAAAATTTGGGGGCCTACGAAAACTTGGGGGAAGGCCTACGAAACTACCGCAGTGTGCCATAAAACACATAGGCCTACCCACACACACACGCGCAGAGAAAAGTTTTTACAAAGGTTTTAGGGTCTCTCTCAGAGAGCTAGGACCTATACCAGTTTGGCCTGGCTTGATTTGCACAGCCCCCCCCCCAACAAAAAGTGTGTTCTGGATCCGTCCTTGTACCCCCACCCCAAATAGGCCTAATCTATAGCCACAGATTTTTATAATTTTTTTTTTTAGACAGGGACATTTTCCGGTTCTTATTACATGATTTTCCTAGTGTATCCAACCTCAGGCGTTGATTACTCATAACATGGTTTTGGGCGAAATTCCTCATTTTGTCACAATAGGTCACAAAATAATGTGCCCCCTCGAGATGAAAATGAAACTGTCTTGAAGCGCACACGAAAGCATTATGATTGCGTTTAAAAATGATCCCTCTCTTGTAATGCAAATGTGCCCCTCAAAAACACAAACACCCCTCGCGCATTAACAAGATTGTGAACCTTCTCGAGATGGAAAACTATCCCTCGAAAACACGAATGACCCCTCTCGCAAGAAAACAAAATATGCCCCTCTCAAAATGGAAAACTGTCCCGCAAAGAAAAAATAGTGCTCCTTTATACGCTTTTAAAATGTAATGCAAACATTTTTAAAAGTGTATGTAAATGTTGGTTGTAAATTTTACTCTGGGTAACATGTATTCCTTGCAATGCAAATGAAAACAGTTTCACAATTTTCTCCTCTTTGACTGAAGGAAATTTTTTATCTGAGAAAATGGCTCTGTTTGGTGATGCCCTCAGTTATAAAAACGTTCTGCCGCCGCCGATTGGCGTATTACATGTGCAGGTGTTAGTAAAAATTATACTCGCTTGTACACAATACGACCCCAATTTAGATCGTTCAGTCGCCAAAAGTTCATGGATTTGCTTTGTTTCATCTCAAAGGCCTTTTCGTGATCGTAGACTTGAGTCAAGGCGTATGGCAACCCGGACTCGAAAAAAAAGACCATGCGAGTGGCAGGCTTGTTGGCTCCGTTCGCCGTCATTAGGGGCGTAATTCCCGGGGTGGGGGTGGGGGTTATACCCCCACACTTTTTGACCGCGGGGATGGGCTATTGAATTACCCCCACTTTTTTGTCATGAGAAACTAAAATGTATTTAGTAGCAGAGAAAGTGGAGAAAAAAAGTACAAAAGCTTTCAAAAATGTAAGCGCGAGTATACATAAATGGTAAGAGCGTCCCAGTATAATTAGGTGTCCAGCCCCCCCCCATGAATTTTCCCAAGCTAGCTAAGGGAGCTGAATTAGAATCAGACAAACAAAATTCCCTCGTAAAAAAAAATTGTAAATGGGTCAGTAGTTTGATATAAATATAATGAGGTGGAGGAAACTTGCTAGAAATTATCTCAATGATAGCGACATATCAGCGTCGGCCGAAAGACGCGCGACGCGAAACAATAATTGATGAGACAGAATAAGGACGAGCATGGTGAGGTTAATTGCTCGTAGTGACTCTGAATAGTCAACTGCTCGGTACATAAGAATGATTGTAGAAAAGAGTTACGTAACAGCATTCATGTGTATAGCACGATGCTGATGCATCTTTCGCGCAGCTATGAAACACAGAGTAAGTCTCCCACTGCGGAATTAAGGATTATGTTTTTAAACGCAAAGAGAAAAGCACCTACTGAAACAGCATAGTTGTTAAGCTGTCTGACAGCGGACCCAGTGTTAGGGGTTCGAACCCGCATGGTGTCATTTTTTTGGTTTTCGTTGACCGCAGTTCTGTCATTGAAGAGTATTAATTTCCCGTGGTCATTTACCAACAGCAGTTAGCTCGGTCGGTCGGTAAGCTGACTCACAAGTTGGGACTGTCTGCGAAGTCCAGGTTGGCATCTGCGTATAGGTACGGGGTTCTTTTGCTGACTCGGCAGCAAGGCTTAGGGTGCCACCTCGTTTCCTCCCTTTATGGTGCCTGACTTTCGAGTTACATGGATGGACAGGGAAGGAGGTGTGGTGGGCCGGGTACCGAGTCCCAGAAGAGTTCTATATGGAAGTCGGTAAGGGGCTCATTGAGTTAGGGTCATAAGTCCGACTCCTGAAGACTTGGCCATCGCCACATAACTTTTTGTTTTATTTTCTTTCTTTTCTATTGGAGAACAATTGCAAGAATGATTAGTTTGTTATTTTGAGAGCTTGTATTTTAATCGTTCGAAATTAATTTTTAAAATTGTTCGAAAATACAAAATTCAATCCAGCTATAATGTTTTTATTTCATTGTCGCAAAACTGCATGTACATGCTCAGTACCTTTGCGCATACCTTGTTCAGGCCTGTTCCCTGATCCCAGACATCAGCGCGGGGGGGGGGGGTGTCTTTAAATCCTATAGTGGATTATTTATATTTTCATATTTTTTTATATGCACAGTTGTAGCAGTCAACCCCCGTATATGAAGCGACTTCGCGCTGCAGCTTGTGCCGACATGACAGAATGTACAATCTTTTGGCATGGGTTTCAGAACCGGATTTTAGCTTCGAGGAGTTTTAAGCAGCGATGTTTATTATTTACATTCTCCACTTTGTTCTTATTCTCTCTTCCTTTCCGATTCCTTCTCCATTCTTCGGAACACTGATGCCTAGGGCCTACGAAATACTTAATCCGGGCCTGACTTGAAAGTTACTCGATCTTAATGAACTTGAACACACTTTATATTCTTCACCGTACTGAAAACACTAATTTTGCAATCTTGCATGATCTTATGAGTGGGTTTCTCAGTACGCAGTTGACTTCCGTTTCGTTCAGAGTGGCTTTCCAGTGTCGCACCAATCCAAATGCTGTATGGACTTAAAGATGAATTAAATGTCTGCACGCAGAAGTGCATCTTTCGACGCAGGCGAACATTTCATATAATACATTTGCGTTGTTCAAGAAATTATCACTCCACGGAATGTATGGGTGCAATTTTTCGGTCAAAAGCGCGCAAGCCGGTCTCGGACTTTTAATCCACGGCGCGAGTTTTGAGGCTGTGGTCGTACCAGATAGATCTGAATCACTTTTACAATGATGTAATCACCCTTTGTTTACATGTGCGATTTCTTATGAGAGTGAGGCTGGGACAGAACCGCCAAACTCACATAAGACAGCGCACGTGTAAATAAAGCATGACGTCATTATGCTTCAGGTCAATAGACTGGGTGAAATTTGTTTTCAAAATTGGATATTGTGGTCACGTGATGCCAACGTTAGGCAAACGGTTCTCTTCTGCACTGCGTGTATATCTCTTGAAATATGGATGTTTAAAAGACTAGTGTTGACATAGGCCCATACTGTTTAATGTGGGCCAAATGGCATGCAAAATATGCCACGTCATAGACCACATGGTCTATTTTAAAGGAGACGCTAACCTGGCAATGTTGATGATGAAGACAATGATGAAGATGGTGGTGATATCGACGATGTTGCTGGTGGTGATGGTGATATCGATGGCGTTGATGGTGTTGATAGGGATGAAGGAAACGACGATGACGACGATGGTGATGGGGATTGGAGAACAGGTACTTCACAGTGGCGCCGTGCCGCCGTTGCCGCACGGGTTGGACATACACCAATTCATGTCCTCTACAAATAAACACAAAATTGAAAGGAAATATGACAAAAGCTAATGACACTTTGTAATTGGATTCCCTCAACAGCGGATCCAGTGAGGGGCAGGGAACAGGGGCCGTGCCCGCCTCCCCAAAGAATCATTTTGGTTTTTAAGTGAGGTCGCCAAAAAGGCAGCCCCTGCGTACACCACTTAATTCTTTGCTCAACAGAATGAGGTTAAAGTGGTCAGAAAAGTGGTGTTGTATACGCACGTGCCGCCATTGCCGCACATGTCCTCTATAAATAAACACAACATTGAAAGGAAATATGACAAAAGCTAATAACACTTTGTGTTCACGCAAAGTGACTGTGTGTATAATTGTAATTGGACTCCCTCAACGGCGGATCCAGGGAGGGGGCGGGGAACAGGAGCCATGCCCCCCCCCCATAAAGAATCATTGCTGTTTTGAATTGAGGTCGCAAAAAAAAGGCTTAATTCTTTGTTCAACAAAATGAGGTTAAAGTGGTCAGAAATAAACATTGTCTCAGATCGCACAACAGAGAATCTAGAATCTAACAGAAATAACAAAAACAAAACAATTCCCGGCCCTTAAGCGGGCCCCGAACCCCACGCCGTAAATTGTTCGGACATTTTTTTTGGGAACAACAATAGTTGTTGGCCCCCAACAAATTGTGTTCTTGATCCGCTCTTGGATTCCCTTTTCCAAAGTACTATCGGTTGGTTAGTGAATTCCAGTTGTAAATTCCTGTAGAATAGAACGTGTCATTTGAAACTGGAATGAAACTGAACAACCACAATTTAACGCTGTTACCAAAATGTTTTTGATTTAACAATTTGGTTGAACGAAATATCCACCCCCAAAATGACAGTTTTAAAATTGAAATCCCTATTTTTAATATAACTGCACTTCTTTAACACCGGAAGCAAAAAAGGGTGGGGGAAATCTTCACAAAAATATAAACTGTTCTAAATTGATAAATTTATATTTGAAATGACAGCAAGCCAGACAAAATAATTTCACAGGGTGTCTAGTACCAGTACCGATCTTTAATGATTCGGTGGGTTACTTTTGGGATTAATGCAAATGATTCTATATACCTTAAATGGCCTAATTGGCGATACTGATCATACTAAAGAGCGAATATAACTCACCTGTTATGACCGGAGCCGTGCAGACGTGGCCGCATCCATTGGAACAGCATTTCAGCGGGGCTGGGCAGGACGAATCGTCCGTGCAATCCTCGACGCACAGCCCGACCCTGTCATCTGTGATATCAGGGCAGAAACCCAACCTCCCTGTTCAAAAGGATAAGAACATCGTGCTGTCATATTACTTGCACTATTCAAGTTTTCGAAGCGTGGGTTGGGGATGGGTGGGGGAGAGGTGGAGGAGGGGGGGGGGGTTAGTTCGAGGATCAGACATTTACGTAGGCAGAGCAACGGTACAAACGTGGGATACACCGCAGCATGGTCTTTAGAGACTGTGACGTAATTTCAATGATTCAATCACAACATGTGGTCTAAGCTGTGGATTGGCTGATTTTTATAAAAGGTTTTGTCATACACCAACGGATTACCGAAGAACAGATAGAAGGCGCCCGCTGAAAATTCAGAATCCCGAGGTCAAGACGCAGCTTTTTGCATAATTAATTGCCAAATCGGCTCGCTAATCATAGACCCTTGCTGTGCAAGAAAATATTCCATAGACCTTTTGCAGGGTGAATCAGGCGCTAAACGTACAACAAAATTACGATATTCAAATTTGAAAAAAAAAAACCACACTAACCTCCGCTGTTCTGCCTTTGCTCACAGCGTGGCCCGCTGTAACCGGCCGGGCACAGGCAGCCGTACCCCTCGTATTCGTTGTAGCACGTACCGCCATTGCTGCACGGGTTGGAAACACACTGGTCTGCATTCACTGGAATAACAACAAGTAGTACATTTATTATTGACTAATTACTTATTTTCGAAAAGCAAAACCCGTGCATACTTGCCTGTTGATAAACGTTCATATTCGTTGAAGTCGGACGAATTGTCAGCTTGAAGAGGGGGGAAAAGAATTTTAAACGAATTTACGACACGCGGAAACTTCACGAAGGCGCAAAAGAAAGACACGTTGGTTTGATAACAGCAAGTAACGACGAGTATTATTCAAGACGCAATAGTTGACACGATGTTGTCAAGAAAAATGGGAAAGGTGTCCAGTGCGTATATCTGTGAATTTTAAACGATTTGGCATATTTCCGCAGCGTCTATCGTTCGAAACCTATAGAACTGACTACAAATCTTCAAAAATGTGAACTTACAAATTTCCCCTGCTGTAAGAATTACAGCAATCATCAGACAAATTGCCGCATCCATCTTGCGAACACAAGTTCTCCTTCTAAAAGTTCTTCTACAAAACCAAACCAAGAACGCTAAACTCAGTTCTTTTCTTGTTAACTGTTTGTAATATAACTGATCATGACATCGTCCAGTCCCAAACTGTACGCCAAGTACTGCCGAACACCAGTTGCACGCGATTACTATCAAAACAGACGATGCTTGACGCATACTTTATTTACGGCGGGTTTCTTTGTGTGGGTGCAGTGTACCGAATCGTTGCCTTGGGTTCGGTGACAAGTTTATGAATGACTAATACGTCATAGTAAGCGCCATTCATCGAGTTGCATGCCTTATAAGGTCATTCTGGAGCTCTGGGTCACTGTCCCATTCAAACTGGTTGCCATACCGATTTCGCTGTGACACACCTGTGAATATAGTTTGAATTTGTGTTGATCGGCTTTTTGATCAAAACTACGAGTCATGAATGAGTAGCCTAATTTCATTTCGATATTTTTATATATATATTTTTTTATATATGTTATTATTATTCCTTATTGGAAAAGTTAAAGCAACGCACTCGTTTTCTAGTCGATAAAGCAAGAAACATCTGCTATATGGAATGACAATTCCGTTGAATGGTTGGTTGTAAAGTAACAAAAAACGTTGGGAAAATAGTCCAACAACAAAAATATAGGTTTTCTCAGCTATTTTAAAATATTTTTATCATTACAATTCATCAACTCTATCATTCGATTTCGTCCACGAAAAAATTCACACGCTTTTAAGAAAACCAGTTTAGTGATTGACCGTTCAATTTCAAAGCTTGGTCATCCTCTTTAGTCACCGGGCCGAGAATATTCGTCATTGCATGCAGGTCAAATTCGTCCAAGCTAATGCCGAATGGCAGGATTTAGAGATCCTACTCGTCCTATATAAATCAATTAGACGAATTGCATTTCTGAATAACAAGGTTCGACCTAGACGAGATGAAATCGAATAGTCCAGAACGAAAACGTGTGCTCATTGTTTGAATTTGCTTCAACTGAATTTGAAATTGTCTGACAAAAGAAAAAAAATAAACATCGGAAGTGCACTAAATCGATATTGGTGGACACATTTAAATATTAGAAATTGTGAATTCGAATGATAAACGTTTGAAAATAGTTGGGAAAACCTATATTATAACCAAAAAATGCGGTATGTTTCGCTTGAAAACTGCGATCCCAATTAAAGCCAACATACAAAGAACGAAAGCAACACACCGATTTGTCGGACGGTAACCCAAGAAATATCTGCTGTAACAAATTAAAGGTTCGTCCCATGAATGTTCGAAATATAGGCCCAGGAATCCTCAACCAAAAAAAAAATTAGGCTAACCAATAACAATGTGCTGTAGATGTGTTGAACACGAAATTACGATTGCTATCAAAGTCAACATGCATGGAACACAAACAACACTCGATTTCCGGACGATAAATTGTCAAGAAATAATAAAAAAAAAAAAAAAAAAAACTATGTAGTCCTGGTTTGTTTCTAACGCGAACAATAAAAGTCGATTTGAAGCCAAATACAATTTCCTTCAAAAGAGGGCGCGCTGCATAGAAAGTTGTCACCACGGTAAAACTTATTTTCTGCTTGGCTGAAGTAAAACTTACTCGTTTTTTTGGATGATAAATCAAGAAAAACCTTCTGTATTGAATTATAATTTCGTCGAATGATGAAGCTATTCAGTGTAGCCAAGCTTGGTTTCAGTGAAGCTTCGTTGTTGTTGTTTTATTTTTATTTATTTCTTTTTACTTAGAACTTAGAATCAATTGAATGTTATCCAACACTGCAGTAAATCAACTTTCTTTGGGGGTCAGTGTTACACAAGCATTACTGTTGAAGAATGGCGAAGGTCAAAGGGTAAGTTATAGCATGGGGGGGAGGGGTTGCAGTGACTGGTAAAAAGATAAACAATCAGCTTGTTTTCTGAAAATACTATGTACATATATTGCCAATTGATTAGCTCCCTTTATTGAAAGCTCTAGGTTAGTCTTTGGTAAGCAGTGGTAAGCACCTAGTTATCCTTTAAGTGAGCACCGTCGTTTTGAAAGACAGAACATGGAATAAAGCAAGCACGATCGGACATATCTGGGAAGCTGCGGGCCAACGAATTCGTGTTCATGCATGATTCATGTGGATGTGCAATGTTATTCCTGGACGGAGTAGTGTTTTGATTAAAAAAAACACAACAACAACAACCCTGACCCCATGAAGACCTTTAACCCCAGTTTGGTCATGTGACATGCTGAGGTTGGGCTACTGATAATTTTCACAAAGTTCGGTGAAAAATTTGTTGAAACATGTAGGGGCAATAGACAATGTCAACGCTTGTAACTATTAGCAAACGGACTAACGAATGAACGCAAACCTTTTTTTGTGATCCGTGGACAGAACTTTAAAACAGTGGTTGCGTTTAAAATTTCGAAACTTAAAAAGTACCAAGGGCGGATCGGGGGGGGGGGGGCAAAGGGGGCCAGCCCCCCAAAAACGAAACCAATTTTTTTATGTGACATCGCACAAAGGCAGGCAATGAGTACACCACCATCTTTTCCTCAAAAAAACATTGGTTAAAGTGGTCAGAAATTGCCTCAGATCGCACCACAGACCATCTAGAATCCAAAACTTTTCGGGGCCCTTAAGCGGGCCCCGAACCCCACCCCGTAATTTTTTTGACCCACTTTTTGGGGGGACCTTTTTGTTTTTACTCACCCTGTATACTCCGGTGTATAACTTTATGTACAAACCTACATTTGATAATACAACAATGTAGGCAACCCGGCATGCAAAGGCACAACTCAGAAATGCAGGACTTCTAATGGGAATTAATAATAATTCCCATTTGATAATTAGGTACCAATCATCTCAATCACACTTTGAAACTGCATGTTGTAAACTCTAATACGAAAGGTTAAAAATGCTGCCATCGTCGTTATCTGGCACATTCTTCCATCGCAAAGTTGACTCTCCAATCGGCTACTGGTGGTTCGCAAATCAAGCGCTTCCGAAATCCTTCCAAGCGGTGGCGCGCTCTTCTTGAGCCATTCATGATGAAATCCAAAACAGCCCGAATGCTTTCACGGAGGATGTGTAATAAGTAACCCGTGAATTAAATGGGTATCTTTGGTCAGTAGGGTCACTTTGGTCAGCACCTATATTTTAGTTACAAGTGAATATAAATATTTGTGAAACAAGATTCGTCAGTAAATTTGATATAATTAGTTTCAGAAAATGCCACTGCAAAGTGTAATGCACTTGTGGATTTGAAGTGGATAATTATGTAATGTCAAATTACAAGAAGTCAAAGGTCAGAGGTCAAGGAACAACAAGGAATCACAATCAAAGAGGCACTCAGATTTTTTTTTAGAAATATAGGGTCAAATGTTCCTTTTTTCTATATTTCACCTGGAACGAAACAATTAAAAAAAAATGTTGAAATGTTGCCCCAAAACTTGCCCCAAAACGAAATTAATTTTTGTCACATCTGTTTTTGGGCCCCACCCCTTTGTTAAATATTATGTTTTGACACCAAACAACACCAAAGTGTAGAGTTTAGTCTAAATGTTTTAAATACAGGTTTTCCCGGCTATTTTAAACCGGTTATCATTCGAACTCACCGTTTCAAATATTCAAATTCGTCCATCACTATCAATTTAATGCACTTCCGTTTTGTCTTTTGTCAGACAATTTCAAATTCAGTTCAAGCAAATTCAAACAACGACCACACGTTTTCGTCCCGGAGTATTCGGTTTCATCTCGCCTACGCCAAACCTTTTTTATTCAGTAATCAAATTCATCTAAATGATTTATATAAGACGAATTCAATCTCCGAGTGCTGCAACAGCTTAGACGAATTTGATCTGTAATGACGAATATTCTCGACCCGGTGACTATAAAGAGGGTGACCAAACTTAGAAATTGAATGGCAAATGACTAAATTGTTTTTTTTAAAGCCTGTGAGTTTTTTAGGACGAAAAAGAATGTTAGAGATGGTGACTTTGAATAACAAATGTTTCAAAATAGCTGGGAAACTTATATTGGGGGCAATCCAATTTGCCAAGTTTGTTATAAAAGCAATAGTTAAATATGCCTAAAAATGATCGAGGTTACCCCATTCGACTGCAGTTTTATAACCCATGAATTCAAGAGTAAGTGTCCTTATATATTAACTTTCTCACTTTGGAAGAAATAAGATATTGATAGCGACGGTGGCCAATATGACCCAGTGGCTGGGCATGTGTTTAGATGCATCTGGTGAGCTTAAAATGAACAAAGTCTGAAAGCTTAAGGTCAAAGATAAGGTACGATCCATTACCTGTGTGTTGTGAGCGCACTCAACTACGTAGTTGTTATTGATACACAAAGTTCAATGGGTTTAATATTTAAGAGTATGTCCACGAGAGGACCATGCAGACCGTGACAAGGTGGGGGTCGGCGGATTTGGTTAAAATTTGGGGGGTAGGTGGGTCATAGGTAGCCTTGAGGTTGTACAAAATATTTGGCCAATCTGACCTCCGTAGCAGAAAAAAGAGCCAAAAATGTGTTTTTATTAGTGAAAAATGGTGATTTTTATGATTTTGGGGTACAAAAGTTTAAACGCTTGCTGCTCAACAGGGGAAAGCAGCAGAGAAATGAAATTTGCAGGGTCCTGAGGTTGTATCCTGACCTAAAACCAGGTACTCAAAATTTAGAAAAAAATTGCTCTTAGGAGGCAACGGCACTAAGGGTACCCCCAAAGTTGAGTCTTAGAAATAGCGATCTTTAAGTCGCCGTAGCGTCATTAGTGCAGGTCTTTGAACAATGACACTCAGGTGAAAGAGAGTTCTTATCATGGTCCTTAAGTATCAAGAATAAAAACATTGTTAGCAGTTTTTAGTATAAAATGGCAGGAGTCTGTTTTACCCCTATTTTTCGCTAATAAAGGGACGGGGGAGGGGCATACAGTGCCCCCCCCCCCTTTTCTGTAGTTTCAAAAGTCGACAACCAATTTTCATGAAATTTGCTACCAAGTTTTATATTTCCAATTTGTAAATAATGACGTCAAAAATATTTTAAAAATCTTTAACAGAGGGCTTTTTTTTGCACCTTTTGGTCAAAAAGTGTATTTTTCACATAATTTTTTTCTTTTTTGCTTGAATGTTATGAAAATTGGCAAACGTGTATATTTTTTTCATGATCAAAAAAATTAAAACATATTTTAATACCGGAGACGCCATAAGGGGTGCTATAATTCCTTAATTTATCCCATTTTTAGGGTAGGGGGGTTCACTTTAAATCAATGTGGCCGCCACTTTTCAGAGTCCAGGATGGAATATATACCCTGCCCGATTTGTGGCAGAGGGAGTCCCCACAAATGTTCCTATACTCAACACACACTTGTCTTTTTGTTAACAGAAGTATCCCCCAATAATCATCTAAAGAATTCCTGAGATTACCAGAACACAATGAATACACAATGGGGGTGGGGGGGGGGGGGGTTACACCCTGCCACATATCGCGCACCAAATGTGGGAATGATAAGGCTTGGATGACAATTCTGTTATTTTTTGGCATGTTAATGTAACCCGGAAAATTAATAAACTTGGAAAATAATAAATTGAATGAGAAAAACGCTAAATGTTGGGGTACTCGTTGTCAAAAATGAGATACACCTAGATCGGGTAGGAACAAGTAGAGAGGAATTTAAATAAATAGAAACAATGACAAACAAATTTTTAGAAAGACCAAAAAAGAATGATTTATTTTACCAACCAAAATTTGAAGAAAACCTTTCAAAAAACCAATAATCAAAAAGGATCCAAATTAACTTTTATCCAAACCTTAAACCTGTTATCCACCCCACCAAATAAGTAAAATGGTAGTACTACAGTCGACTTTTGTTATAAAGAACACTTTTACAAAGATGTCCTACTGCTGCTTATATAGAGCACATTCTGAGGTCTCGAATCTCTAGTTCTCTTTGTGTCTCTTTGTTTCGCTGTCCTTTTAAAGCAACTTTTCTGTTTAAAGAGGTAGTTTGGGCAGTCTCACCGACCTTGCTATAACGAGAGTCAACTGTACAAAACTAAATTGAACTTTAAACTTAAAAGGAAGTTGAAAGAAGAAAACTGAACCAACACAGTATCAAAATAGAATGACACATGGAACAACCTAACGATCAAACTCGAAAAAACAATTGAATATAAATCAAGAAATTATTTTCCTTCTTAAATTAACATTAAAAAACAAGAACAGTCACTGTCTTCCAATAACAAACCATGATAACCCTTTGTTTAAACACAAAATACGTAAAGAAAGAGAACATGGAACCACTAATGCAAAAATGTTGGTAAAAAAGGATGCAATAAAAAAAAAATGAAAATGGGCACTACTATCAAAATTGTGACCACTTTGTGATGATTCAGCAGTTGTTTCACCGATTGTAATCTTCATGAGCCCATCTTCTTGACGTGGTGCTAAACAATGAAGAACTAAACCAAAGGCTTCCTTTGCCTTCCTTCTTTAATAATGGATGGTGCTATCAGATGCTTATTCTAATGACGGATGAAGCTGCCCATCAACAGCAGACATTCCCCCCTGAGTAAGGAAAGTGTTCAGGGATTGCAGCTCCACATTCTTTGGTCAGGGGGTTGGAGCCCAAGAAGAGTCAAGTGCACCTACATCCTGTGTAATATCTCCATCAGTTGATGAGGACTCAGATGTATGCTAGAAATAATCATAAGAAAATAAAAACAGTGAGATGCATGCTACATATAGGGTTGAAATACAAATTGATGTACTCAAAGAAGAGTACTTACAATTCATCTGTGATAAATGAGATGCAATATGTCAAGGTCCATTCTTAGTTCACTCTCATTACCTCATGAACTGAAGTGCACGCTGTGTCGGTGGGTTGGAGAGCTTGTACACCAGCCGGCGATGTGAAATCTCTGATTGTACACTGCTGCTCTTCTTGTTCCTTACAGCGCACATCGCTAGGTAATTGTTCCGCTGTCTGGTGCGTAACTGCTTGTTTGTGCTTAGATAGACAACCTCTACAGATACCTGAAAGTCATATGAACAGTGAGAATTAACAAAGTGTTAAGGCCGAAGCAGGCTTAATATTTTTTTAAAGTAAAAGATATAAAGCGGGGCGTATGTAGCCAACAATATTGAGCAATAGATGCCTTGAACAAAACCCATGTCATAAATTCCCCCCCCCCCCCAAAAAAAAATAAATAAATAAATAAAAAATAAGAAATCTTCTTTTATTATTTTAAATTGCCTGTATTTAATTGCACTTAAATGTATTTAATTCTTTTTCTGATGTGGCTGGCTCTGGAGGATTTGTATAAAAGGGGAACCGAAACAAATCTGAAATTGTTCTTTAAGTTGTAAATGGTCTGATGAGTCACATCTCGTGAATAAAAGTAAAAAAAAACAATGTAAGTGCAAAAAAAATATATATGTTTTATTCCCCAAACTGCGCATGTTCAGTGCAGTTCCAACTTTCTTTATATAAAAAAAAATAAATTCAAAATCCAGCTCCGGCTAAATATCCAAATTCCACCATGTGTGTCCACTGCCTAAAACCATGTGTGTGGTCCAGAGCTGTGACAACCAGTATTAATTTTTCACACAATAATAAATTTCACTGGTCCCAAGTCAACTGCATGATAAGGGATTTAATTGATATAACCTACCCAGGAACAAAGTCAGTTGATCAGAAATGGACCTTTACCATGATTAATTCATTTCAGAAATGTATTTTTGTTTGATTTCTGTCTTCTTACCTGTTCCAACAGTGATCAGGGTACCCCATCGATCAAACATCTATGATCTCACGGCTAGTTGCTTTATTCACACCACGGAATGGTTTGCCTTTCCCTTTATGGAGTGGATGACAACATTTCCTTGATGATGTCCAACTCAACCCTAACTTGTATCTATGCACTGGACGTATTGTCTTATCAGTGTATGCATCGACGTCGAACAAACCACATCGCAGGAGGATCAGTTTCCACTCGACATTCACATCATATGCAGCGACTTTCCACTTCTGCAAATGGCTCCGTATGTCTTTTGTGCATCGATTAAGTTGCACTGTATTTAGTTCGCGCAGATAAGAGGGATTTACACCACATTCGATGGCTTTGCTATACTCAAAATTACTAAAATCACATTGCAGCCGCACAGACGGCATGTCCATGGCTGCCATTTTGACGGTAATGTAATGCGAGGGCGCCCTCTTTCGATACCGCGCGCTAACTGGGTGGGCGGCAACAGGACGTTCCCCTCCTACCGGATCAGTGCGCACCACCAAAGGTAGCCCACTCACCCACCCACCCAATAGGTGAAGTCTGCAAAATGTAGATTTTGTTACGCTCTTACAACAATTCCAGCAAAATGTCAATTAAGGGCAACCAATACTCGGAACTGTCTAGGGGGCTATGTAGGTTTGGTCTTGAAAAATAGGAATTTTTCAACTTTGTTGACCGTGAGCAAACAAAAACAAGAAGAGCTGACAGTTTTTTTATTTTTAATTATTGTAGTCGGATATCTGAACTATATTTCCTCCAAGTTTGTTGACTCTCAGCCCTGCATTAATTAAGTTATGGTTTACCGCGTAAATGACTTCATTTCGTAATAGAGCTGATACGTGTTTTTCTTACGCCTATATCTCCGCAGTGAATGCTTGCATATCAAAGATTTATATTTCATCGTTTAGAGGAGATTAAACCCTTTCTTTTGATATGTAGGTCGACAGTAAACGATTTAGTTTAAGGGTATAAACGAGGCTATAACTTTACACCAGATACAACACAAATTTACTCCCCGGAAGTCACCCTTTTTGCTCAAAATTGTTGGTGCCCCGTACTCGGCCACCGTGTGATTATTTATCGAGCTACTCCACCGAGTGGTATCGTCTCAGGTGGGGATCAAATGGCCAAGATTTGAACTTAATTCGCTGACCCCCCACCTTGTCGATTTTTCAGGATTTTGCATGGTCTTCTCATAAACGCACACTTAACTATCAACGCATCATAATGACGATTCGTTGAATAGCAAGCACCATTGTAACTCGCATCCGCCCGCTGCTGCGGACGTTTTAAGCATAATGTGTACACTGTGAGCCGATTTCGCCATCTGATCGACAGCGTGACAATCAAATTTGAACTGTTACTTCATTATCTGGTGATATGTCTGAGCGTGCCCGTAGACTTGCTTAGCTGCACTCACACTAAACTAACACCGTGTAGAACCAAGCATGCCTGGCAAGAGACGTGGCCAGCGGGGAGGACCACGGGTAAGATACACATAGAGACACATAAATATCGTTTTTAATAGCAGAATTAGGTTTCTTACCTTCATTCAGAGAATGAAAGGGTACAAGCAGAATGTAGTAATACGTGTAGTAATATATGTCCAAAGAAAATAGCTAGACAACCCGATCAAGGCTTTATTAGCTAAGAATACACTGTTGCAACTTAACTGGAATTAATTTAGCGCAAATGACGTTTCAGCTCATGTTTTAAAAATAATCATGAGGTTTCATTTTTATTTAGAGAAAAACGGCAACTAGAAAAGGAAAGACTGCAACTGTCGAGTCGATGAATGACGAACCAACAGTTGGTCCAACGATGCCTTGCAAGAGACCTAGATGTTGCAAGTGTAGGGGAATCAGGCAACAGGTAAGACAGATAATTACCCAAATATATGAATATATGAAAGAATGCCTAATAAGCTTTATCAAGCGTCAATGAAATAGATCCCTGAAATAAATCCTTTTTAGTTTTGACATACTATTACACAGTATGTCCCAAAAAGTGTCAGTCAGAGTGTTTTTAAAATAATAACACAAACATGAGGTCAATTGTAAAAAGCCTGCATGTTCTGAAAAAAAAGGCTGATGTGGTTTTGGAGATGAATCATTTGCCCTTGAGCATTAAACTGAGGTCTTGTCATGATGGTTGATAAAGTAAGTAAATGATTCAAATTCCAACCGAAGCACTTTTTATATCATGCAGGATTTTACACAGCTTACATTACACAGCACTGAAATTGATTAAGGCAACGAATTTGGTCACAGGGTCCAAATATGTTGTTGTGATCAATTGATAATTACGAAGTGTTGCGTGATTAAAACTAAATGAAACATAGGGGTTGAAGCCAAGGCGTACAGGAGTATCTGCACAACCAAACATTTTCAAAATTTACCTCGTGGTTTTGTAGTTATTTGAAAAATGGTCAGACGGTCACTTTTTTGAAACTTCATGTAAAACATATCAAGTATGTCGTCATTTTCATGTCGGTGCACATTTCAACAAAGTCAAGTCAAGCCGAGTAACAATGGTCCCATAGCTTGCAAATTTGTATTCGACTGACTCAAAATGGCTATTGGACAGAAGTATGTTCATGTGCCTCTTCTACACATCCGGCAGCATTCAACCCTATTATTGGCGTCAGTATCAACTCAATCAGTGGGTCAGTCAGGGCGTCAGTGAGTGAGACAGGTGCAAAGATGACTCAAGGATGACTTCTCTTGGACCGGCAAATGAAAGTCGTGTCGCAACCCGGGGCTAACAAGAAAGCAGCAGTGTTGCAGCATTTGGAACAAGAAATACACCAGAATACACCAGAACGTTCGATAACTCTGTCCTGTGCATCATGCAGTTTCTGCCAGATTTCATTGCAGGAAAAAATGGTGTTGCAGTCCTTCAGTAATTCAAACGAACCACAATCGATAAGCTTGATATAAGCCCAGAGCATTACAGTGAAGCCTCACTGGGTGACACTGCAAATGATTTTTTTTCAAAAAGTAAGTGGATATTTTGTTTCAGGCAGAAAAGACAACTGAAGTAGCAGGGAGTTCAGGTCAAGAGGCGATCAGAGGGGAACCAACAACGGGTCCTATCAAGCCGATCTTTGGACGTGGCAAGCGAGTAAGTTGGAGAAATACACCTGCTTCTGTGTGAATATTCGATTCGAATTTTGAAATGTGGAACATCCCCCTATTAGTCCTTTTGAACGACATTGCTGTGTCATTGACTCGCATTGCAGGTTAGCAGTGGAAGAGGCCATTGGGAGCTGTTTCGTGAGATTAAATTTGAGGGCTGTGCACACAGCTGTTATCTTGCCATCGCTGCACGTGATGATGAGATCGCTGTGGCTGACATGTATGGAAACCGAGTTGTTATCTTCAGCATCGATGGTAAACAGAAAAGTACAATACAGCTTCAAAAATGTGAGTATGCCTGCAAATAATTCTGCCCACGGTCAATGTTTTGGCCTAGTTCAGATAATGATTCTTTGAAGATTGACTAGCAGGCCTCCTTGATTTCAATAACTGTATTTTTTGTGTATCTTTAATCCCCATAGGTCCACGTGGAATTGCAGTTGAACCCATTCACAATCGCTTCGTGGTTATTGAGACTTACGATCCAAAGATGAAGGTGTTCAACAGCGACAACTCGCTGGCATACGAGTTCCCAACGGTGCCAGCAGATGAGGTCGGTAAGCCCCACTCTCCCAGGACCAGGGGTGTAGCGGTCAAAAAGGATGGTACAATCCTTGTTACTTATGACCAAGGATGGGTGTATACTGAACACAAACCTAGTAATGGTGAGCTTCTACGTACCGTACCAGTAAAACTTTGCCCTGCCCAGCTTGCTGTTGACAACAAGGATCGAGTTATAATCAGTAATTACGGAGCTAGACCATTCGTGGCCGTTACTGATGGTAATAGTTATACACTCTTCACAATCGAACCAACCATCCTCGGAAAACCAGCAAAGTACTGCCTAGATGTATACGCTGATAGCTCCGGTATATATGTTACAATGCTGGGGCCCCGTTACAAAGGTCATATTCACCACTATGACCTAGATGGCAGGTTTCTTGACTGCCTCGTTCGGGGTTTGCATAACCCATTAGGAATTACATTCACGCCAGATGGGCAGCTGGCAGTGGCTGACGAAGTATCAGTTAAGATGTTTCACAAGGTGTAATGCGACATTGTACATGTAAACATTTGAATACAATAGGTGAATAGCAAAAGCGGGTCATCGAAACAAAAAAACAATTTGGCGTATGAGTATTGCGAGACACCCAAAAAGGAATTAACTTAGAACTCTTGGCAATAGATTTCAAATGAAGCTAAATTGAAATACATGTTGTAATTCCAAATGTACACTGCGATAGCCCAGGCCTGCCTTCATCACACCTCAAAGTTCAGCTTACAAGCCTTTTTCTCCCTCCAAAGTCAAGACCACTTTCTCCAAGCTGTTTACTAAACTACACCTCCCACAATCACTGTTAGCACTCACAGTTATTGCAGAGGAGGGGCGACTTGGGTTTTGTAATTTGGCCTTCCTTGTGAAATAGTCAAAATGATGGGGGACTGGAAATCTGCGGCATTCCAAGCCTGTATTACCCTATTACCTGAGCAAAGGTTAACATTTAGAAAAAAAGTTTTCAAGGCTTTGCCAATCAATTGATATATGTTTTTAAAATAATACTGATGTACCTGATAATACAATTACTGTAACTAATCGTTCTACCAGTAAGTAACTATTCAAATCAAGTTGTTTTGGTATATATTTTTTAGAGGATTCTCTTATTTTTTTTCTAGTTAGAATGTAGACTCTTTGTAGGCCTATGTGGTTTGGCCTTATAGAATTGTTCAATTCAATTTGGTCCGGCCTAAAAGCCTTCGAGTAAATGGTTCTCCATCAATGTACCCAAACCAGCTTGGCTTTTTGTCTCCTTATTTTATGTGGTTCATTAAAAATACACATGTACGGCAAAAGCGTAGCAAGGTCATTCTTAATAGGGGTATTCATTTCTTGAAAAAGGCACTCTTACATTCGTGCTGAAATGTAGACAGGTTGTTTGGACACTTGGCCTCCGTATAATAAAATGGGGGGGGGGGCGGACTGGAACCATCTTTCAATGACGGCGCTGTTCAAAGCGGACAATCATACACACTATCGGACAATATATGATGTCTTTCAGGGAGGCAAACGCGCAAAATTTCCCAAAAGGCACTTGTTAGATCTCACACCCTCCCGATGACGGACAGAGCACATTTTGCGAAACGGGGAGTTCTACACTCAATAACCGATTCTTTTCAGTACCACACTTCATCAAAAAAGAGATTACTCTCCAAAATGGTGTTACCTGCAGTCTTTCTACTTTATCTCATCCGCCATGCAAAGCTTCAAGTCATATCGTTACAGCGTCTAGTTGTAAATAAAGGGCAGTGTTTAACAATAAAAAAGGGCAATCTTTAAAAATATTGGAGGGGCGGGGTACACTTGCGAATAAAGGGGCACTCGAATGAAAAAAGGGCAGTTGCTGGCTACGCTACTGTAAGGTCTCCATATGTATACCTTTTAAGGATGGTTTTGATCACCCCTTTATAACGGTATGTAAATCAATTGATAATTCGTTATTGTCGTCTTTTAAAATGAGGAACTGGTCACTCACCGTGCAGAGCTATGGAGACAGGAATTCTACATAGTGACTATGGTATTCAAATAAATGGGAAAATCATTATAGACATACGCGTGGTTGCTATCATTCATTATGACCCCGTCTTAGAAGTTGAGGACACTAATATGTAGGATCAGAAATCATACACAAGAGGTGGTAGAATATACGCGTCTTATACGCGTATACGCGTCTTATACGCATTCTATACGCGTCTATCGTTGACATTCCAGACCTGATGGATACTAGGGAGCAACCTGAATACAAACTATACACACTATTACCAATTTGGACCATGTCAAAAGCAACACTGTCTTGTTTAGAGAAAATGATGATTTTTTATTGCGTCATAAAAAACAAAAACAAGAGAGGACGCAGTATACTGACCGCACTTTATAAATTGTCAACGATAATGATGAACAAGAGATTGTGGTTGTAACAGAACAACCACGGAGTGAGTTGTTCCCAACATGTTTTTGAATGTCTAATGGACATACCAAATGATTAACATGTAAAGATTGTTTTCAAGAAGTTTGCAGTTATTAAAATTGAAAGTAAATCTTTAATCGGTTCACTTGCGAAACACCCATTAGTAAGGGTCACATGACCTTGACATTTCAGGCGGTGCATTTTCAGTCCATAGGAGTAAATGTGCAAAGAACTGGAATCATAACTTATTGTATTGTAGAGATTTGGTGGTCACAATATTGCCTCATTAAATATTCATAACCTCATAACATGAGAACTGTACAGTAGACTGCACAGTAATAATAATGCAACGTATTAATCTTTGAATGTTGGTTCTTACTATTATAAGTTATCAACCCGATCAGATTTATAATGCGAAACTCAGAAATGTAGGACATCTAACGGGAATAACGGGAATTAACATGTAATAATAATAATTCCTCTCATAATTAGGTACCAATCATTCCAATGACAGTGTAAACCACATGCTGTAAACTCTAATCGGAAAGAAAACAAATGCTGTTGACTCTCCGATCGGCTGCTGGTTTGCAAAACTACGCGCTTCTGAATCCTGCCAAGCGGTGACGCTCTTCTTTGGTAATTTACAACGACATTTTATAACCCAAAACAGCCCAAATGTTCTTACGCAGAATGTGAAATGAGTCAGTTTTATCCCTGAACTCAACCCAGAAATTTTGGGGGTTCATAACCTCAAGAGTAAGTCCCAGGGCTTCAGTTTCCATAAACTCTCTCACTTTGAAGGAAATATAATTTGATATCGTGGCCAATATGACCCAGTTACTGGGCCACAACCGTACGCACGTAGATGCATCTGGTGAGCTTAATTGAACAATGTCTGTAAAGGTTAAGGTCAATGATACGGTTCATAACCTGTGCGATGTGAATGCAGTCAACTAGTTTGTATTAATGGGTTTAATATTTAACTATGGACGCATCATATGACGATTCGTTGAATAGCAAGCGCCACTTTAACTCGCATCCGCCCGCTGCCTGCAGACGTTTTAAGCATAATGTGTACATTGTTAGCCGATTTCGCCATCTGATCGACAGCGTGACATCAAATTTTAACTGTTACTTCATTATCTGGTGATATGGCTGAGCGTGCCTGTAGACTTGCTTAGCTGCACTCACACGAATAGGAGATAAACTAACACCGTGTAGAATTAAGCATGCCTGGCAAATGACGTGCAAGCGGGGAGGATCACGGGTAAGATACAAAAAGAAACACATAACGTTTTAATAGCAGAATTACGTTTCCTACCTTCATTTAAAGAAAGATAGGGTACAAGAAAAATGTGGTAATGTGGCTCAAAAGAAAATATCGAGAATAGCTGATCTTTAATAAGGGAATAAATGTGTGCTTCAAAAGTTTTAATCACCCCGTCTAAAGACCGCTTGGAGTCTGGGTCCTGATAATTACCCAAGCGGAAGGCGAGGGTAATTATCAGCACCCAGACTCCAAGCGGTCTTACACAGAGTGATTAATGCCGACCAAGAACATTTGTATTCCAAATCATAAGTACCTTTTCGGTAAAAAAAAAACTGTTTTTTTTTTCTCTAGCTAAACAATGCAGTGTCCAGCTTGCAAGTTATGGGCGGCCATTAGGGCAAAAAAGACAATCACAAAATTAAATTTAAACAAAAATACAAATAAAATTAAATGCAAAATAATAAACAATAACGTACAATTAACAATAAAAATGTAGGACAACAAAATAAAGAAACCCAAAACAAATTGAATCGTAAAAAAATAAAAACACAAATTAAACATAACAAATAAAACATTCGTGTTAAATGTACAATAAAACACACATTAATCTAAACCCAAAATTACTGTAAGTCCCGCGTCGAATGTAAACCCCAAAATTACTGTAAGTCCCGCGTCGAATGTATACCCCAAAATTACTGTAAGTCCCGCGTCGAATGTATACTCCAAAATTACTGTAAGTCCCGCGACGAATGTAAACCCCAAAATTACTGTAAGCCCCACGACGAATGTAAAATTACTTTAAGCCCCGCGACGAATGTATACCCAAACATTACTGTAAGCCCCGCGACGAATGTACCCCAAAATTACTGTATTAGTCCCGCGACGAATGTATACCCCAAAATTACTGTAAGTCCCGCGACAAAATTGTAAACCCCAAAATTACTTAAAGCGGGGTACCAGTCTACATGGACTGGTACACAACGGCCTATCACTGCAGCGTGGCCGCGCTACATGGACTGTACACGTGCAACTTTTGCGTTTATTTGGAGGGGGCGTAATTACACGAAGCCACTATGTTAGGGGCCGTTCACAATTATCAACATTTTCACGAGCGTACAAACCGTACGCTGGGGGGGGGGGGAGGGGGTTAATGGTCGCCGTACGCTTTTTTTTCTTTAAATGTCGATATGTTTTCTCGCCCGTTGATGCCCGCCTAACGCTTTTTTTTTTCTTTTGAATGTCGATCTGTTTTCTTGCCCGTCGCCACAGCCGACAGCCGCAACCGATGCCGATCGAGCACTTGCCGAGCCGGTCGCGCCCCGCGCCAGGCCCCGCATTGCATCCCATGAACGTTTTGTGTACAGTATGCGCGGCATTGTCCTAAACACGTACATGAAAATGTACTGTATGTGCTGTACATGTACATGTATAGTTTTTAACGGCCGGTGTCACATGAAAATCCGACGCAACACCGGCACTAGCAATGGCGGACAATAAATATTCTAGCCGCGCTGTTGACTTCGATCAATTGTTGAAATTCCTCATTCGACAAGGATGTATTGTCCACGCAAGAATCCGTCCAACAAATACATGGAGTTTGTAAATGCTTTTGTATTTGTGAATGATCAAAATGGCGGAATGCAGACTGTGAAAAGCTGTTTGACGAAGTAGTTGATCAAGCGTTATCAAAAGTTACAAAAACCCTTTAAATCACATGCAAGTGTTTATTTTATATAGACTTGTGTGAAAAAAAAATCAACATTTTTTTCGTACACTTTTGGGGGGAGGGGGGGGGGGGTCTTGAAAAAGCGTACTCTTTGTACACTTGTGAAAATGTTGATAATTGTGAACGGCCCCTTACATGTCAAGTCGGATTGGAGGGGAAATTTTTTTTGGGGGGGGGGGGGCAGCCACCATGATCAATTAATATTGTCAGATTGGGATTTTTTTTCCTTTTTGAGAAGTGATTAATAGAGAACATAGCAAGGATGGACCGATATGTGCTAAGTTCAGGGAATAATTTTAATTGTTGGAAAATTCCAAGAAAATTGCCAATTTGCCGCCGTGAAGTATAGTTGATTTAACGGGGAATAAAATTGGGTTTTGTTATCAGCATCAGCAGGAAGGCCGTTCCCCTTTCTTTTTACTTTTTGGGAAGGGAGTCAAATGATCTGAGGACTGAAGGCTCTACGAACTGATGAACATTTTTGACTTTATCTTGCGACCAGCATGACTATAAGTCTTGTAAGTTGTAGGGGAAAATTCTGTTTACACTGGTATGGATATCGGTACCAGTGTAGGTACATAATGCCTAGAGCATATTTCAGAGACAAATTTGAAAAACGCGAATACAACAAAGAAGATTTAACCCTTCTTCCTCAGTCAAAAAGGCGAGATTCTCGTGAACGTTAAGAGAAATTAACCGATGAAAAGATACAACTTGTCTTTGCCTTGTATGTTTATAAAGGCAGGCACTGCGTACACCACCATCTTTTCCTCAAAAAAAATTGTCAAAGTGTTCAGAAATTGCCTCAGATCGCACCACAGAGCATCTAGAATCCAAAAATTCAAACCGCACGCCGTAATTTTTTGGACCCACCCTTTGGAGGACCAATTTTGGAGTGAATACATGGAAGACTAAACATATGGTGGCTGATGAAGTTCGGAAAAAGCACCCCAAAATATCCTCTGTTTCACCCGTCACAAAAACAACAGGTGGGACGGCATAATTATTATCACCTGTATAAATCACATCATTAAGTGAATTAGAAACCAAAAAAACACAAATGTATGCAAAACAAACCTTGCATCGCCTACACCGGAGATGGGTTTTTAAAAATCCTGCTCTCTGGGAATATACTAACCTAATCGGCCCGCAGGCGGTTTATGCGTTGACAAGTTAACCCACCCACCGCCACCACCTTGTATCGGAACCGGAACTTCCTAAAATGTGTATTTTACATATTAAAAAACCTAACAAATACACTCTGGGCAGCTCAATTATGTAACTACACTGGTATCCATACCAATGTAAATCAACAGAAATATTCTCTATCAAAAATGTTCGCAGAGCCTTCGGTCCTCGGATCATTTTGACTCCTAGCCCAAAAAGTACAAAAGAATGAGCAACAGTCCTGCTGATGATTATAACAAAACCCAAAACCCAATTTTGTTCCCCTTTAAATAGTACTTCACGGCGGCAAATTGGCAAATTTTCTTGCAATTTTCCAACAATAAAAATTATTCCCTGAACTTAGCCTGCACATATCGGTCCATCCTTGCTATGTTCTCAGCTATAAATCACTTCTCAAAAAAGAAAAAATGCCCAATCTGACAAAATTAATTGATCATGGTGGCTGCCCCCCCCCCAAAAAAAATCCCCTCCATCCGACTTGAGTGACTTCGTGTATGATTACGCCCCCTCGGGGTGCAGACCAGTAAATCGGTCCGAAATTGCCTGCGCCGGCCAAATCATGATTTGCATGCCCTCAAAATCTTTAGTATTTGAGCATGTTGTGGGTCATGAACTTGAGGGCTTTGTAAAAAAATATGGGTGGAAGCCGTGCACAGGACTGGGCGCTTGCAGTTCTTTGTAATTTGGATGTAATTTGGACCCTAAAAGCGCTCTATTTTGCAATGGAGTGTAGGCATCGTTTTTCAAAATGGCGATGGGCTTCAGGACTATTTTCAGGGGTGATCATCTTCAGATGGAAATTTCTCCTAAAAGTCATCAGCTGACCCCCCAAAAATTGAAAAGAAAATGAAAGATGATGAAATAAGCTTTAATTTGATGTGTGTCTCGAACACCTTGGAGAGTTGTGAGTATTTTCCCCGAATTTTTGAAGTGGGAGCATTTACCATTGGTGTCTATGGAAGTTAATACTTGTCTGCTACCCTCGGCCTCCAAATAAACGCAAAAGTTGCACGTGTACAGTCTATGCAGCGCGGCCACGCTGCAGTGATAGGTTGTTGATAGTCCATGTAGGCTGGTACCCCGCTTTAAGTAATTTTCGGGTTTACAATTTTGTCGCGGGACTTACAGTAATTTTGGGGTATACATTCGTCGCGGGACTTACAGTAATTTGGGGGTTTACATTCGACGCGGGGCTTACAGTAATTTTGGGGTTTACATTCGTCGCGGGACTAATACAGTAATTTTGGGGTATACATTCGTCGCGGCCGGGACTTACAGTAATATTCAAACATTCGACGCGGGACTTACAGTAATTTAGGGTTTACATTCGTCGCGGGGCTTGCAGTAATTTTGGGGTATACATTCGTCGCGGGACTTACAGTAATTTGGGGGTTTACATTCGTCGCGGGACTTACAGTAATTTTGGGGTATACATTCGTCGCGGGACTTACAGTAATTTTGGGGTTTACATTCTTCGCGGGGCTTACAGTAATGTTTGGTTTAGTTTAATGTGTGTTTTATTGTACATTTAACACGAATGTTTTATTTGTTATGTTTATTTTTTACGTTTCAATTTTGTTTTGTTGTCCTACATTTTCATTGTTAATTGTACGTTATTGTTTATTTTTTTTGCATTTTATTTTATTTTTGCTTAACTTTAATTTTGTGATTGTCTTTTTTGCCCTAATGGCCGCCCATAGCAAGTAAGATGTAAACAACTCCTTTTATGGAGATTGGCGAGCGCGTCTTGCGTCGCGTGTACTGCGTGATGTCGCGCAGAATGCACCTGGGGCGTTGCTTTGTGAATTTAGGACTATACAAATACAGCATGGTCACGTATGTTCACGGCCCATAAGAATGGTCATTATGCACGCGAATGCGCACGGCAATAAATTGCAGACGACGACGGTTTTCCCCGCTAGCAGACGACGCACTGCGGTTAAGTTTGACGAACGAAAAATGACACTTTTATCGAAGACGAGAACAATCCAGTCAGTTACATTGGTTGAAAGAAAGAAAACACAATTAATTTCAAAGTTTAAGGGGATTTGTAAAGGATATGATAACTTTAAGTAATAATATAGTGGAATTTTAGGAAGCTTTCCGACGATTTGGAAATGGAATCCACCAATTTACCTCTTCAACTTCCGTCAATTTTTTTTATTTCGAAATCATTTTTGATTGAAAAAATCAAACGTTCTACCACTCCTCGATAACACAGAAATATTTTCATATACATCTTACTCGAATGCATATGCAATTTCAAGAAAAAAACCGTACTTCAAATCACTGCTCTTTTCGTCGTCCTGAATGACCGTTCGACTCGCTATTTGACAAAAAAAGTTCTATTCTAGATATCGAATACTCGTGAGCATGGTCGAAAACTTACTGGCATTGTGCTTTCGGTCTATACTTTAGTGCGAAACATTTTTTTTTTCGCATGGAGACAAATGGGCTAACGGGGAAAAATAAGTGAATGACAACAGCACAGACATACAGCACAGATTTAGCATTTACCATTCGCCCACCAGTTTTTACTTTTTATTACTTTATTTATAGAGAAGTGCGAATACTTTTATTGTGTTATTGCTCATTTGATGACAATGTATTGTAATGCAATGTTTGATACCAACGTTTTGATATATCCGGACTGTTTTTGAAAATGAGTTTCCTGCTTTTTCAAATTTGGGTTTATAAGCTAATCCTAAACAGTATTGAGCTCATAATCAAACCTTACACTGTGGCTTCAAAGCACTCATTTGTATTGATGGTGATGTGTTTCACCCTGATTCGATACCATTTGAGTAACACATATAAAGTTTCGTTCACTTCAAAATCTAATAAAATGAAAACCTTCACCGCTTCCAATATAGTAGTTAAATTATACCGTAATATTGTATTCAAGAATATTTGCTTTTGTAATGATACGTCTATCAATGCTTAATATGTTATATAATTTCTAATTTCAAGACTACAATCGCTTCACATTACTGAAAAAGTCCGCTTACAACTGCGATAAAAAAAATGAAAACCTTTACCATTTAAATCAAGTTATACATTAACACTTAGCTAATATAATGTTAATTATACCTGTGTACATTCACCATATTCAATTATTAAATCCAAAGTAGGTAAATTAGAAAACTTTCTTTTTGTAATTTTTTTTTTGAAAGCCAAGTGAATTGTAATTATTTATGCAAATAATACGACACGTTTAACCCGTTACCACCTTCCTAACGCTGTCTCACATTAAATCAATTCCTTGATGGATCATAAACCATAGAATGCTCGGGCAGTTTGGGCGTTACAGAAAAAAAACCCACCAAAAAAACAACAACAAAAAACAACCCAAAAAGAAAAAAAAAAACGTGTGTTGCGAATCAGAAAGTACAGGGCGAGTAAAACAAAATTGCAAAAATGGAAAGGAGTCATCTTTTATTCAAAACCAAGTAGAAGTTTTGAACTTGTTAAACCTTGTAATAATGACATATTCGTTAGTAACATTGTGTGAACAAAAATGAAGTCAATCCCATTTACCGTGTTTGTTTTGGTGAACCTTTAGTAACTTTGGTACCCAATTTACATTTTGTCTACTAGGCTTCACAATTAAGAGCGGAAAACGATACAGTAAAGACATTAAACTGACTGAACCTTATAGCTCAAGATTTATTTTTTTATGTTTTCCCTTCACGTTATTCACAGTATCTGTGGACTATACTATAGTGAATGTGTCCTTCATTGTTCACACAACTGCAGCTCTGCCCTCTACTTAGCAACCGTGCAAGGCAATGCATGTCTCAGCGCTAGACTTCATGGAAAGAACGGCCCCGGGGACACATTTGTTGCTGTTTCAGAAGCCTCGTGGACAAGAACGTAAATTGGGTACCGTAGTAGAAAGGTTCACTAAAGTCAAACGGTGAATACGATTAACTTCATTTGTTTTCACTCAAAATTACTAATTAATATGTCATTCTAAAAAAATGTTTAAACATTTCAAAACTCCAACTTGGTTTTGAAAAAAAAAATATGGCTTCTTTCCATTATTGCAGTGTGTTTACTCACCCTGTATATGATCAAAATCATGACATCATAATATGAGCACTGAACCCTTTACAGTTCATTATCTTGTTTGCACGCCTGTACAATTAAAACGCTAAAACCAAAAAGAATTTACTCCTATTTCTGTAAAATAAAATACAATAAAACAGACGTTTAGTGCCGTAAATGTTTTTGTCTGAATCTTCTTAAATTCAAAAATAGCTTGGATGAATCACATTTGAAAAGGCTCTTACATTTAATAAGAATGCTATAATAATTACACCAAACTATATACAATGAAACCGTGCTATAGAAACCCACGGTTACACAATACGATTTGTAATAAAATGTAACACTATGATTTGAATAAAGAGTTCGAACTATGATGACATTACGGACCATTCGTATAATGTTAGCAACTTTCCGAAAAAAGGGAAACGGGCCTACTTGAGGGAAATTATTTTCTTTTGTATAGAATCAGAACCGATTAATATTTTGATATCGAGCATTCTATACATTTGGGGTCTACTTTGTTTTTCTTGTCCCTGTTACATCTGACATCAATGATTGTATAATTCTGATACACTCCTTAATGCGGTTGTCCTGAAACGGTGATTATGGATAGCAAACTACCTTCCCAACAAAACACATAGCGTCGTTTTGTATGATAATGGAATGAAACATTACAAAGTAGACAATCTAAGGTAACAGGGACGTGAACAGTTTCATACATTAGACCTAAATCTATAGAATGGCCCACATGAAAAGAACACTGTACAAAATACCACGATATATAGACATTTCAGTGTTTTAGAATGTTTCTTTTCATATTTCTAACTGAAAAATCTCACGTAAAACTGACGCAATCTACCATTGATTCTTAATTCACCGGCCCTAGTTCGTGATTCATGATCATGACATAACAATTCGAACATCACAATAAAAAAAAAAAACGAATGGAATGCCTTATAATATATTCTACTGATAATAATGTTATATTGACTGAAAACCTCCACCGTTAAAATGTCATTTGTATGTTCTACGAGGGAAAATATTCATAAGAAACTTCGGAAATGTAACATCAGATAAACACGCATAATATTCAAATGCATTTCATTATTTACAACTAACTTGTAACACTTAACTTTGAGTAATTGATACTTATTTCCTTTTTTTCCACTTTACTACATGGTGACCCGAAAAAATGCAACCCTAAAACATCTGCCTTTTAAAATAAAAAGGATCTGTGAACTTTTATGTTTTGGGTATCAGATTAAAGCTGAGAGCGTTTTCTTTCAAATACCGAAACAAAAATCCTGAAAGTAGCACTTTGGGTTGCTGAGGAAATGCCAATTATGTAAAAGTAGTCATTTTTCATCATGTACACAAAACATAGTGAAACATTTTATTGTAAGTCTGCTGTGCAATTATCCTTCATTAGTCTAATGTCTTCAATATTTTGACATATTTATGATGCTGAAAAGATTTCAAATACTACTAAAAGGATGAGATACCTGTTTAGGTAGAAAATAAAACGTGTTTCCATCAAATTCATTTGTACTCTTGTCATATTATGTGCCTTGTTGTTTGTAAGGATTAGGTCATGCACAACTAGGTGCAGTGAAACTCCCTTACTGTGGTAATTGTTTGTGTACAGGACGAAAAATGACTACGTTTACATATTTGGCATTTTCTCAGCAACCCAAAGTGCTATTTTCATGATTGTTTCAGTATTTAAAAGAAAAGGCTCTCAGCCTTAATCTGATACTCATAACATAACAAAAAAAATCGACAGTTCCTTTTTTTGGTTAAAGGCAAACGTTTTAGGGTTGCATTTTTTTCGAGGTCACCCTGTACATTGCGACGTCATCATTATTTTATACCTCAAGCTATAAATTGACGAACAAATCCGCTTGTCGGCCTGAAAACATCTTTAACCCATTTTTTTGAACTCAAACAAGGAAGAATATTGGCTCTAGTTTCTCTACAGCTAAATAATAATCAAGAGGTTCGATGCCTTTGAATCTATTCCAATGAACTGGATTGCGGTGAATCACTTGTTAAGCCGTACTATCAAACGTTCTAAACAAATATATCGTATGTTCCCATTTAGTAACAAATAAACATGATGTAAATTGATTGTATAATACCGATCTGAATACTACTGATATACGTGTTTCAATTCAAATGTAATCCCTCACCATTTGTAAGGTTACGTCATGCCATAGAATACTAAAGACTATAGTATTAGCAATCATGTGTACTCTACCGATATACGCGTTTCAATTTAAAATGCAAACCTTCACCATTCACAAGGCAATATATATACCATGCTATAGAGTTATACAGACTTTACATGTAGTACTAACAATCATATATATATACTACCGGTATACGTGTTTCAATTCAAATGCAATCCTTCACCGAGGCAATATATTTGTTATGCCATAGATTCATACAGACTATGGTATTAAAAATCATGTATATACTACCGATATACAATTTCAATATAAATGCCATCCTTCACCAGTTACAAGGCAGTATATCTATCATGTCATAGAGTAATAAAGGTTATAGTATTGACTACCATATATATACTACCGATATACGATTTTCAATTGAAATGCAATCCTTCACGATTTACAACGCAACATACATGCCACGCTGTTAAGGTAATATAATATAATAGAAATATCTAGCTAGTTGTAGCAAACTTGGTTCTTGGATGTTTGATTACGGACCGGAAATTACGCATTCAGACAGGAATCCATGCTGATAATTCCCAAAATATAACTACGACTTGGACCAGAGTTCTAATCACAGTCCTTTGTACGTTTCTTGCACATCCATATCAGCTTTGTGTCCAAACACTCATTACTTATAGATGAAGTACTCAGTCAGCGAAGTCCAAGCAGCCTAGGTTAGATTCCTAATATACCACTTAATAGTTCAGTTTTCTTGGGGACTGCCTCGTTAACCATGTCTGGTTTCCTAACGGAAGCCTACACAATGAATGGGGAGTTTAGATTGTGGATGTGAGCGTCCATAGGCGTAGGTCAGCCTGGGACAGGTGATTGAGTGCAATAACCAGATTGGAAATCAAACTGCGCATGCAGACATCATGCTTTAAATTGTACGCCAATCTTGAAAATCCTAAATCTTTCTTCAATTTAGCAAAAACGTTGGTGGGCTAAACAATTAAAAATGACGTCTTTGGTTGCGCCACGGGGACCAAAAAGATGGCGCACTACTACAATATTATTGTCCCATAATTTCGACATTTTTCATTTAATATTTGGGGCAACATCCTACCAAACAACCTATACCCAAGTTTGGGTGTAAATGCATTATCTACACCGATTTTCTCCTCAGTTGTAAATTATTTTCAACTGAATTCATTAGAAAAATGAAGGTGAACAATAAAAGCCGTTGTTCTCGCCAACGGGTTCCATGTTGGATCACCAACATTTTGGTCCCATGACCCTGAATGTTAGTATTAAATGCGATTAGTAAGGGCACTAGTCAGGTGGCTGAGACCCATTCTTTAACAAGATGGTGACCGACTGGACCAAAGCACTAACGTTGGCAGATAGATTCGTTTAGCCCTAGAGAAAATATTTAGAAGAAGTGACACCTGAAATTCATTGGGGAAGGGTGCTTATTTGCATAAATCGAAAATACCAGCCGTGTAATATATTTGTTCCCGTATATGGGTATATTATTTTATTTTTTTATTGTATGAAAAGTAAATTTAGGTGATTCTACTTACACTTCCACACTCCAATAACATTTGTAGGGCTTTAAGAATGTATCTGCCAACTTTGTAGCTTTGGACCAGTCGGTCACAATTCCGACCGTATGCCACCTGACTACAATGATTACTGTTTTTTCTGTTCGTTTTCCATGGTAACCATGGCAACGATGGACATCGTAGATAATTTTGTATTGTAAAATTTTGACCCTTGATTAAAGTAAAAAAAATCATGCCAGTACAGGCAGCTTGGGGATGCAGTGCGCCCTTCTCGTCCAGACAATGTTAAAAAT
Source organism: Patiria miniata (assembly GCF_015706575.1). NCBI lineage: Eukaryota > Metazoa > Echinodermata > Asteroidea > Valvatida > Asterinidae > Patiria > Patiria miniata. Next base: position 284,650 of record NW_024037067.1, read on the forward strand.
GAAATACAATCGGATCACTGCTGATGACAAAGTTCTCGCTGCCGACCAACATGAACAATGTGTGTGTGTCTGGCAGTTTCAGTAGTAAAAGGCGTCGTCAAATTCGTCCTGATCCATTCTTCGCATCTGTAATTAGAAAACAAGATGCAAACTGCGGAAAGTTTGAAATGGTACATTTGAATGGTACACAATGGTGAGTGCGAATTGAAACCGGAGTAGCCTTTGTAGTTTCCGTAGAAGACAGTTTTGTAGCCCTTCGCAATGTAAGTCAACTGACCATAAAGCACACGCGTTCGACAAATCACGTGTTTGAAATAATTTACTGCGATGTCTTATGCGCCTTTGATTATTTAAAATAATGGAAACAGCGCAGAGTTTTGAGTAAGAATTTTTTTAAAGTTAACAGGCATTAACTTATAATATTTATATTTTACTGTACATTTTGTCTGTAGTAGAAGGCGTCGTCGAAGTCGTCAAATCGGTCCTGATCCATTCTTCGCATCTGTAAAAGAAAATCAAAATGCAAACGGCAGCAAGTTGAGATGTTCCTGTTTTAGTAACTTGTAGCCTATACTATGCCAGCAGGCGCGTGCGAATTGAAACCGTAGCTTTTGATTTCTGTATAACACAGTCGTGTCGCACTTTGCAATGTAGTCAACTAACCATAAAACGCATACGTCTAACAAATCACGTCTTTGAGCAACAAAATACTACGTGATTTTAGATGACTTGATGAGGTTCTGACTTGATAGATTATTTTTTAAGAAGTATGAATGTTGGTTATTTAAGATTCATGAAATAAGGTGGTATATTTTCAACCAACGGAGCAATGCAATTTGGATCATCATCAATGTATAATTAGACTGCTCACGAGACACTGATCAAGTTAAACCGCAACAGTAATTATTTCACACTATACAGCCTTCCCCCACAAAATAAAAAAAAAAAAAAAATGCTGCAAGCAGAAACGGGCTCTGTGTCCTTGGAATATTAAAAATATTTCATGATGCTTATATAATGTTAAACCTGGGATAGTCAGCTTTCAAATGCTATTTGTTTTATCAATTTTGCTTTCGCCAAACCAGAGATATGGTCCGCTGAACACAAACACTCAAAATCAATTTGTGCCACTTTCTACATTGTTAGGCCTAATAATGACATGACAAGACATGGCACCTGTTCAAATCCAACTACAATTGAGATTCTCAGTTCCAGAAGATATGTTTTTATTTTGATGATTTGGAGAGTGTAGTACAAATAATAAAAAGAACATTATAATATGAATAACAAAAGTGTTTCTTCACCGTATTAACTTACGGAAAGTGGCACAAAATAATTTTTGAGTGTTTGTGTTCAACGGATCATATCTCTAGTTTGGCAAAAGCAAAATTGACAAAACAATTAGCATTTGAAAGCTGAATATCCCATGCTTAACATTATATAAGCAATAGAAACATTTTTTAATCTTCAAAGGACACAGACCCCGTTTCTGCTTGCAGCATTTTTTGGGGGGCAGGCTGTACATGTGCTATATAGCTCGTCAGCTACCTCACAAACGTACAAGGAATCATCTACTGCAGGTGTTCATTTCATGTGTCCCCCCTTCCCCCAAACAAAACAAAAAAAACCTAAAAAAAACCCCAAAACCCCAAAAAACACTTACCAGGGCGGGTCCAGGGATGATGTACGGCAAGGAGAAATTGGGGTCACGATATATGTAATCTGGACGAAATGGGAGGTCTTCATTCTAAAATGAAATCAGAAAAATCCTCACCGTGTCATACTGCGCACGGTTTGAGGAACCTTAGTGTTGGGTAGATTGTCGTTTCAGCTGCTAAACAATAATTGCAATGTTAAGCAACTATGTATACCCAAAGGTTATACCATATTTTATTTTACGAAACATTTTCTTGATAAGTAAGTTTATTAAATTTGATTGTACCTGGTGATTGTTCTGATATGGCCGGGTGAATGACGCACGATCGTGATAGTGCCTGCGGTTCAGTTCGGATGACTGACGAGCCAGAATTTTATAGCAGAATACCATTGCGACAATGATGATGAGAATCGCCAACACGCTACCGACAACCGCAATGGCAATGACTCCGCCATTAACGCCTTCTTCTGTCACTAAAACGAGGATAAAACACCAAACAAACCTTATGCAAAACGGTAATCTCATCGGGGATATTTTGTTATTTTAATTTAGTAAGAATGCAATTTAATGCACACAAAAGGTTCAGACTTGCATATCCCAACAAAACAAAGGCATTGCCTTTTAAGATGGTTGCAACGCATAAAGTCTATAAAGAAGCACTTCCAGACACTAAGAGAATTAGATACACTCTTAAACGTCCCTGGTCACACTAGACCTGACCCTTTTCCGGATCAAAATAACACTTTTTGGGGGGTCAAAATGAGACTATTATTGAAGACTATTATCGGTCCTTTTACCTAGAAATGTCATTTTGACCCAAAAACCTTGTCCGCTTAATTCACACTTCTTTGGGTCAATACGCCACTATTATTGGTCTTGTGTGACCCAGAAGGTGTCAATTTGGCCATGAGAAGTGTCATTTTGACCCAGAAAAATGTCAGGTCCATTTTGACCTGGATTGTGCTTCTGATCTGACCGGGAAAGTTGAGAGTGTCAGTAATTGCAAACAATCAAACCTGAAATCTCGCAAAGGCTGCCAGTGAAACCGTCCATGCATCTGTTAAAAAATAAATCCTCAGATAATTAAGAATTCTTTGTTTTGGACATGTGTGTAATATTGAACAAATGTGTGTCAAGCTGGCACGATGATTCCACCGGTAAGAGTCAGATGTAGACGAGACAAAATTGAGAGGATCAATATAATGAAAGGGAAATGGTGCATGCCTAGCAGTTAAGTTCTAAGCCGTAAACAATCAAACATAAAGGGGTCGATAAACGGGCTAAATTCATTTACCATAATCATTTGCCCAACCAAAGTATGGGAACATTAAGTTGGCGTACACAAGCCGACATTGTCCTCATGAAACACTTTGTAACATTAAATATAAGATTAGAGTAAAATACAAGGCAAACTTTTTTGTCCGTGTTTTTTACTCTGCAACGTGTATTTTTGCATCAAGTTATGTTTAAAGGACTTGTCGAACATGTCAACTCAAACTCGCCTTTAAATTATCACAATTCATTATATTTTACATTAAAATTGTGATTCGTATGCACATCGTAATGAACAATGCCAAGCAGAGACCAGTGTTAAACAGAAATACCTGCAAATGTACGCATAGTCTGGAAAGCTTCCTTGCTGTTCACAGCTACCAGAGTTTTGACAGTGGTACGCCGGACACCCTTCAATTGTATCTATTGTGCAAACAAAGAAATGAAGCAAAGATTGATCAAGTCGGTTGTTAGAATCAATCCAAGGATGAATGCATTTTCCTGTTCGAAGACTGGTGCCTACACACGACTGCACTAACAGAGTTTTCATGATTTAGTACAAAAGATAGTGTAATGTTTGTTCAATGCATTTTCTTGTGATGCGGACGTGAGACGTAATTTAGTCCGGCGCCACGGCAATGACACGGCGTTAAAAACACGGCTTTTCGGAACGACGATAGCATGGCAAAGGACGCCAAGTAGTTCAAAATTAGTGCTACAGCAGTGCCACATTAAACTGATTTGACTGCATTGAAATATCTTCATAAATATTTCCAATAACACTTACCATGCAAGACTGTATGGTATCAGGATTCATATTCTTAAAATGGCAAACAATCTTGCTGTCTCTTCTGACTTAACTGAACCCTTTTGAGACCTAAGCTGAAAACACACCTGTTTGGTTGATGTCTCATAATATGAGACAATTATTTTTGGTATCCCTCACTTTTTATCTCATTATATTATAGACTTAGTTTGTGTTAAGTTTTTGTTGGTAACATATTGCCAATGGTAAGAAGTAGTAGTTATAGTGGCGGCGGCTGGTGGTGATGGACAACCACATTAGGGAGACAAGGTAGTTTAAAGAGACATTTCAATGTCTCCTAATGCCATAACTCTTATCTACAGACAACATTTTTACCGTCGTAAATATGCTATGTCGATTGCCTGTTGCATAAAACATAAATGTACCAAAAATGCGTGGGATAGGATAAGGTTAAACGGGGGTAAGGGGTCATGAAAGTTCAAAAATGTTTGCGCAAACCTCTATGAGAATGTCCCCCTAAGGTACCATTCTCGGTATCTTAATTCATTTTCCATTTAAACACATTCAGAAACCAAAGTATGTCGTTAGTAAACTGTCCATAGTGACTGTTTAAAACTGCCCATAATGGAGTGTGTTACATACGATTTAATATGTTTACGTACTTCTAACAACTGTAGCTTCCGGGACAATTGTCAACATATTGTCAATCTGTCCATTGTTGTTCATCGCATCGGTATGAAGCACATCCCGTATGGTCTCACTTTCGACTAAGGAGTTGGCTGGATATCTGGCAACACCATTCACAAGGACACTGCCACTCATATATGACGTAACCTCGAATCCTATGAGAGTAGACGTCCTTGCCGATCCACGAAGAGTACGAAATACCTAACAGGAGTTAAAAGTTTTGATTATCGAAATACCAGTTCATGCCTAACACACCAAAAAGTAGTCCTAAAAGCCCCCAACCCCTTAAAAAAACCCCAGAATATCGTCACAATATCACAAAGTCATATGTCTTACCGCAAGTTGGATTGAAGTCGACATAGTCCGAAACGCCTGGGAATTCTTATCAGTAAGTTGAGTGGAAAAGAATACTGGTTCCCCGTTCAAATCCAGGATCTGAAGCTGAATGCTAATCTCCAAAAAACCTGCAAACAATGTTTAACAATGGAAACTCTGCAGCAAACCCGTTTTATTTCTTATGTTAATAATGAGGTGTTGTCATGTACAGATAATTCTGTAGAGGTCAGGTGTTTGCCAGTGGCAACTTGATTTGCCAGTGTTGGGTGGAACTCAATACTTTTGCATAGAAAACGAATGACGGTTGAACAATCTGATTTGTAGCAACCAGAGGGAAATCACAACGCTTGTGAATAGAGATGTCATTTTTCTTTTGTAATTTGTTTGAAAAAAAAGTAAAAAAAAAAGCAATCATAATGTTGGATCTTTGTATTTGAGTTTAAATCATTATTATTCACTATATTTAGAGTGGTACAATACTCTACCTGACGACGGAGCAGTAGTGGACGCAATGGCGGCAGATCTCGTAGAGTGCAAAGCATTTGTTGTGGGAGAAGATCCTGTAAAAGTCAATGTATAATCACTCCTAAAATGTTGTACCTGACACTATTATTAGAGAAAACAAAATACGCACACACTAGGCATATTGGAAGTTCTACATACAGTCAACAATGTTGCATAGAATGAAAGATGACATTAGTTATGTTATGTGAGCCGCTTTGCTCAATGGCTAGGTAGTGCCGTATAAATGGAAGCACAATGTGATAACGATGCCTGGCCTAGCCTAGGTGGCCTTAGACTCAGGAGCTGCGGACATCCCTTCAGTTCAAACTAGGTTTGTCACTGTCGATGAATAATCAGCGCACAAAGTCAAAGAAGAAGCAACCCCCTCCCCCCCCAAAAAAAACCCCCCACAAAACCAAACAATCAAACAGTGAATAATGTACTGAGGTCAGTTATGTAATCCGTATTTCCCACTGAAGTGGTAGTGAAGTCTAAATGAGAGTCAGATGAGAAAACGTTATTAACTGGCCCAGTCTCGGTGTTTCTGGACTCAGTTGATTACGACTGAGTCAATGTTGATAGAACATTGGCGTAAAATTAAAAGTAAAAGAAGCAAACGAAACAAATTTAAAAAATAAACAAAAAAAAAACAGTCACGATATAGCGTAATTATCAAATATCAATACTTATTGTTTGAACAATGTTTTATAATTATACGTTCCGCTTTCGTCAACAATACTTTTTGTAGATATGAAGCAATGAGTGAAATTGATTAAAAATGATTTTCTACACTACAAGTGGATACAATTATTCATTCATTTTTTACAGGATTAAGATCGTAGTTATATCGTCGTGATATTGAAATGACACCATTTAAATAGCTTTATATTTGACTGAGAAACACTCATAACCCTTGTCAGGCTTACGACTTATCTTAATTGTGATACACCACGTCAAAAGACCTTGCATCACGGCGTATTAAGACGTGATGCAACGAAACTTCATGTAAGAATATATCATGAATATCATCAAACTTCATTTACATCTAACAGAAGATTCTATTGATATAGCAGTAGGCGTTGCGGTCGAATCTCGAGAGATGGGCTGATTGGTGGAGGATGATCCTGACGTCATTGAATAATTAAATACCAAACAAAGTATTGAACAATAACAATGAAAACAACGGTTGCATGGTCCGAAGAACATTATTTAATATAGGTGAAGAACACTACCATGAACATACCACTTATCAATGAAACGTGTATTCAGTTGAGTGCAGAACGCTCAATGAAACTAAATTTCAAACAAACATTGGAAATAAATGATTCACAAACCTTCGACGGGACGCTCTGTTGTTGAAACCTGAGTCATTTCAGTGGTGCCTGGAGATAAACAAAAAGATTTTAATGGAATCATAACACCAATGCCGTGTAAATTTAGTAATCACAAATTTTGGTAAATGTGTATTCAACGTAAAACAACAATTGTATACTTGGTATATGATTAACACATTAACTGCCCTAACTTGTAACAAATATTCCTTCAGATGATTAAACACGGAAACTTTGCCACCTACAACGAATTATGAGTATTATGACCACGTTGTAGACCTACTCATTTGTTTCAGGTATTGAGAGTTTCTGAAGAAAAAATCCTCAACTTTCGGATTATATATCTGGCAGCTCGAGAATTCGAAAATTCGAAGTAACATGCCACCATAATAGACGAGGTCTTTGTTTCGCTTACCAGGCGATCTGCTTTGCCGAAGGTTTTTCTAATATCCTGTATTTCATAGCAGAACAACAACAAGTGACAATGGACCACTTTCCAGCATTTGTGATTTGTTTTGGACTTCAGAAATATTTTAACTTAATTAATTAATTGACAGTTTGTGACGTTTCTAAAGGATTAAGATCGTAGACACATCGTCGTGATATGAAATGATACCATTTTGATAGTTTGAAATTTGACAGAGAAACAGTCGATAGCCCTTATTAGGCATACAACTGATACTGATACACCACGTTAACCCACCATGGATCATGGCATTTTCAACCATGATGCAATGAAACTACATGTAAGAACACATCATGAATATCATCAAATTTCATACCCAAACCTCGAAAAGAAGATTCCGTTGATAAAGCAGTAGGCGTTGCGGTCGAGTCTGGTGAGATGGGCTGATTGGTGGAGGATGATTCTGACGTCATTGAATAATTAAATACCAAACAAAGTATTGAACAATAACACTGAAAACAACGGTTGCACAGTCCGAAAAACATTATTTAATATAGGTGAAGAACACTACCATGAACATACCACTTATCAATGAAACGTGTATTCAGTTGAGTGCAGAACGCTCAATGAAACTAAATTTCGAACAAACATTAAAAATAAATGATTCACAAACCTTCGACGGGACGCTCTGTTGTTGAAACCTGAGACATTCCAGTGGTGCCTGGAGATAAACAATGAGATTTAAATGGAATTATAACACCAATGCCGTGTAAATTTAGTAATTAAAAAATGTTGGCTATTGTTTACTCAATGTAAAAAAAAAATGCATACTTGGTATGTGATTAACACAATAACTGCACTTATTTGTAACAAATATTCCTTCAGATGATTAAACACGGAAACTTTGCCACCTACAACGAATTATGAGTATTATGACCACGTTGTAGACCTACTCATTTGTTTCAGGTTTTAAGAGTTTCTGAAGAAAAAGTCCTCAACTTTCGGATTATATATCTGGCAGCTCGAGAATTCAGAAATTCGAAGTAACATGCCACCATAATAGACGAGGTCTTTGTTTCGCTTACCAGGCGATCCGCTTTGCCGAAGGTTTTCTAATATCCCGTATTTCATAGCAGAACAATAACAAGTGACAATGGACCACTTTCCAGCATTTGTGATTTTTTGGGGCTTCAGACATATTTTAAATTCATTAATTTACCGTTTGTGACGTTTCTAAAGGATTAAGATCGTAGACACATCGTCGTGATATAAAATGATACCATTTTGATAGTCTTAAATTTGACAGAGAAACAGTCGATACCCCTTACAAGGTATTTACGACAGATTCTGATACACCACGCCAACCCACCATGGATCACGGCATATTCAACCATGATGCAATGAAACTACATGTAAGAACACAACATGAATATCATCAAATTGCATACACTTACCTCGAAAAGAAGATTTCATTGATATAGCAGTAGGCGTTGCGGTCGAGTCTGGTGAGATGGGCTGATTGGTGGAGGATGATCCTGACGTCATTGAATAATTAAATACCAAAAAAGTATTCAACAATAACAATGAAAACAACGGTTGCACAGTCCGAAGAGCATTATTTAATATAGGTGAAGAACACTATCATGAACATACCACTTATCAATGAAACGTGTATTCAGTTGAGTGCAGAACGCTCAATGAAACTAAATTTCAAACAAACATTGGAAATAAATGATTCACAAACCTTCGACGGGACGCTCTGTTGTTGAAACCTGAGACATTCCAGTGGTGCCTGGAGATAAACAAAAAGATTTTAATGGAATCATAACACCACTGCCGTGTAAATTTAGTTATAAACAAATGTTGTCTATTGTTTATTCAATGTAAAAAAAATGCATAATTGGTATGTGATTAACACAATAACTGCCCTTATTTGTAACAAATATTCCTCCAGATGATAAAACACGGAAACTTTGCCACCTACAACGAATTATGAGTACTATGACCACGTTGTAGACCTACTCATTTGTTTCAGGTATTGAGAATTTCTGAAGAAAAAGTCCTCAACTTTCGGAAAATATATCTGGCAGCTCGAGAATTCGAAAATTCGAAGTAACATGCTACCATAATAGACGAGGTCTTTGTTTCGCTTACCAGGCGATCTGCTTTGCCGAAGGTTTTCTAATATCCCGTATTTCATAACAGAACAATAACAAGTGACAATGGACCACTTTCCGGTATTTTTGATTTGTTGGGGCTTCAGACATATTTTAAATTCATTAATTAATTTACCGTTTGTGACGTTTCTAAAGGATTAAGATCGTAGACACATCGTCGTGATATGACATGATACCATTTTGATAGTTTGAAATTTGACAGAAACAGTCGATAGCCCTTATTAGGCATACAACTGATACTGATACACCACGTTAACCCACCATGGATCACGGCATTTTCAACCATGATGCAATGAAACTACATGTAAGAACACATCATGAATATCATCAAATTTCATACACTAACCTCGAAAAGAAGATTCCGTTGATAAAGCAGTAGGCGTTGCGGTCGAGTCTGGTGAGATGGGCTGATTGGTGGAGGATGATTCTGACGTCATTGAATAATTAAAAACCAAACAAAGTATTGAACAATAACAATGAAAACAGCGGTGGCACAGTCCGAAGAGCATTATTAAATATAGGTGAAGAACACTACCATGAACATACCACTTATCAATGAAACGTGTATTCAGTTGAGTGCAAAACGCTCAATGAAACTTAATTTCAAACAAACATTGGAAGTAAATGATTCACAAACCTTCGACGGGACGCTCTGTTGTTGAAACCTGAGACATTCCAGTAGTGCCTTGAGAAATAAAACAATTATTTTAATGGAATCATAACGACAATGCCGTGTAAATTTAGTAATCACAAATTATGGTTATTGTATATTCAACGTAAAAAAATGCATACTTGGTATGTGATTAACACACTAACTGTTCTTATTTGTAGCAGATATCCCTTCAGATGATTAAACACGGAAACTTTGCCACCTACAACGAATTATGAGTATTATGACAACGTTGCAGACCTACTCATTTGTTTCAGGTACTGACAATTTCTGAAAAAAAACCACTTATCAATAAAACATGTAATCAGATGAGTGCAAAACGCTCAATGAAACTAAATTTCAAAACAAACATTGGAAGTAAATGATTCACAAACCTTCGACGGGACGCTCTGTTGTTGAAACCTGAGACATTCCAGTAGTGCCTTGAGAAATAAAACCATTATTTTAATGGAATCATAACGACGATGCTGCCGTGTAAATTTAGTAATCGCAAGTTTTGGTTATTGTATATTCAACGTAGAAAAACAAATGTATACTTGGTATATGATTAACACTTTAACTGTTCTAACTTGTAACAAATATTCCTTCAGATGATGAAACACGGAGACTTGGCCACCTTCAACGAATTATGAGTATTATGGCCACGTTGTAGACCTACTCATTTGTTTCAGGTACTGACAATTTCTGAAGAAAAAAAACAAATCCTTAATTTTCGGACAATATTTCTGGCAGCTCGCGAATTCGAAAATTCGAAGTAGCATGCCACAGTAATAGACCTGGCCTTTGTTTTGCTTGCCAGGCAATCTGCTTTGACAAAATTTTCTAATATCCCGTATTTCATAGCAGAGCAATAACAAGTGGCAATGGACCACTATCCCACATTCGTGTGTTGATTGGGCCTTTTAAATATGTGTAATTCTTCAGTCATTTACCGCTTGTGATGTTTCTCGAGGATTAAGATCGTAGGCATATCGTTGTGATATGAAATGACACAATTTTAACAGTTTCGAGATTTGACTTAGAAACACTCGATTGCCCTGATTAGGCATACGACTGATTGTGATACACTACGTCAACAGACCTTGCACCAAGACATGTTAAAACTCGATGCTGATGAAAAAGTAAACATATATCATGAATATAATCAAACTTCTATAGCATCTAAAAGAAGATTCCTTCGATAAAGCAGTAGGCGTTGCGGGCAAATCTGGTGAGATTGGCTGATTGGTGGAGGATGATTCTGACGTCACTGTTTAATTGAAATGAATGAATGATTAAACAATAGAAATGATAACAACGGTTAGCTTGCAAGAAGAACATATTTTATACAGGCGTCAAACCCTCCCATGAACATACTACTTGTCAATGGAACGTGTACTCAGAAATAAGCTGAATAAAACAAAATGTAAAACAAACATTGGAAGTAAAGGATTTACAAACCTTCGACGGGAAATTCTGTTGTTGAAATTCGAGGTAATTCAGTAGTACCTGCAATTTGATTTAGTGGAATAATAACACCACTGCCGTGTGAATCAATTAATTAACATCATTACAAGTTTCAATTTTGCATTCTTGGTATGTGACGGACATGTTAACTATGTCATGTTAAATCTAAAACATATACCTTGTGATGATAAAACACGGAGACGTGGTCAATGAATACGCATTCTGAGAATTACGACCAGGCTGTAGACCTTCTCGTTTTGTTGAGAAGGTCTAACTATATGCTTTACAGTTCTGACAGCTGCGGAATGCGAAATCTCAAGCCAAGCACGTGCCAAAATATCCACATTTTTTTTTTGCGAGGCTCTAGCGTCGGCGATTAAACACGTACCGCCATTTTTAATCCATTTTGTAAAGCTTGAAGTCTTAATTCCATTCCTCGCGATTATTGGTTCAATATTTTAAAAGAAGTCTATAATATTCTTGTTCAAATAAAGGTATGTCGATAACAAACTTAACCAATATCAAGAAAAATCAATGATGCGGTACTTAAAATGCAAATTCGGGTCAACAAGCTGTTGAAATAATCATACAAAACAGTTGATTTATATTAAAGGCACATTGAACTTGAAACGAAGAACAATATAGTGAATGAATTTGACGCTAAAAGGGCTGGGTTATTTTGACCATCTCTCAGCAGGGGGGGGGGGGGGGGATTCCGCCCCCTAAGATGTTGGCCATCGAGTGACAAAAAATTGTGAAACTCATTGCAAGCATAGAGCAACTTATCATTAACATAACCAAGCAATTTCATGACTATAGGTCAATAGGTTTTATAATTCTGCTCTGTGTACACGATGTATATGGGAAAATTCAGTTTTCAGGTGTTTTGTTTTTTGTTTTTGTTTTTTTTGGTATGAAAAGATGCACAAGGCTCGAGGCTTAAAAGTCATTACAGCTCGGGTCGCGAAATGAAAAATATCAAGGCTATCGCGGAAAAAAGTTGAGGGGGCCCCGCGTTCCTTTTAGGGTTAAGGGGTATTCAACATGGATCGAAAAGAAAATGAAACACATACAGTAAAAGGCAACAAAATCGTCAAATCATGAACACGATGAAACATTTCCACATTAGAAAACATGCACACGATTGATTGTCCTTGAATTCGGTTGAGCTTCTGTTGACTCGCTTTATTTGAACACGAATAATTAAAAAAAACTTTGAAAATCAAACCAATACTTCCCAGAGATAAAGTTAAAATTCCAAGCTTTAAAACGATATACAAAACAATGGTGGTACGTATTTCCGCAGCGACGCTTTAGCCTCGCAAAAAAATATATTTTGGGACGCGCTGTAGTATAAAACTTGCAATTGATTAATTGAATAGAACCAACATTAGATTCACGTCTTCGCAATATTTTCAAACAGAAATTGGCGATGTATAAATAGGGCGTTTGATTGACGCCATTGGCTGACACTTGATTTGACATTAAATAATGTCCAACGACGTTTCAATGTTGCATGACGTCCAAATTTTTTGACCAAATATCAATGCATATGAATGAACAGTTTCGATATTATTTTGTAGAATGTAGACAGTTTTGTTGGCAGTATAATATGTAAACAGTAATTAACGATTCGTCTGAAAGTCCCAAATACCAAAGAAGCATGTAAACGACTGGTGTTTAAATATACACGCTTTAAAAAAAAAAAACAGGAAAAACTATTCACTTACCTCCAAACAAATTCTCTGTAGATGACGCCTGAGCTATTTCAGTCACGTCTGTCGACATTGGTAGATCAGTCGTTGTAAACGCTGGTTCTGCAATTGTCGAAATTTACCATGAGTTATCACGAAAAAAAATGCCTCTTAACAAATATTGTTCAGTTCCCTTATGAAAACGATAACACTGCTGGAGTTTAACATCCAAATATTCAATTTTGCTCATGGGGTTAGCAACATTTCTACGGTGTTTTGTGCTTGAAGGAGTTTTCCTTAAGTTACGGTTTCGTATTGTATGAAGGCACATCCAAAACTCATCTGGTATCCCTCCCATTCCACTGCTTGAAAGGGGTTTAGAACCCTGACAGCGAAAACGGTCTATAAGGGACGACAATGCCAACATTTAAGCTCATCGTAAAGGCGTTTTAGCTCTAAGGATATTTAAAGATTCTTTTTACTTATTACTTCAATTCCATAGCTGTAAAGCCAACATACCGTTCTGACAGTGAACGCCACTATATCCATCCACACAGATGCACTCGTAGCGACAAGGATATTGACGGCAAAGGCCACCATTCAAACATGGCATCTCATCCCGACAAATGTGGTCCGTCATCGATACTGAAAACAAAACCAAAATCTGTTCAGCCGGGTGTTCATTCTTCTAAATTGGTGATAGGATTAATTTCGATTTAGGCAAATCCGTGAAGCAATCAAATTCTGAATTTGGTGGCAAGGGTAGGAGAAGAGGGGGGGGGGGGCAAGCAGGGTGAGTAGGACTTGACATCATTTGACTAATTAGGAGATCTTTCATTCAGAGGCACCAGACACATAATGGGATTATTATTCATTGCAGCTTCAATTTAAGCCGCCAAACACTTGATTTTTGCGAACATGACAATGATATTTACCGACAAAACCAAGTTATTTGGTGGATGGTCACACCCCACCGTCAACCCCAAGCAATGCCCATGGGGGTAGGGGAGGCTGTGGAAAGGCAGTCTGTGTTCACCTGCAAACCATTTTTCTCTGCATGCCATTAACATACAAGATCTGAATTCGATGGCACGGGGGATTGGGCAGGGCATAACAGGGTGTGTGGGCGGTGGGGGCGGTGGGCGGGTCGACTGTACGAGCTATTATTCATCCACGAAACGTGCAAAAAAATACACATGTTATTACTCAAAACAAATCATTTTAAAAGGTTTTTGTGTGTGTGAAAATCACCTTTTTTTCGGAGCGTTACAGCACATAGGGAATATCATTCCCCAATATGTTCTCATCACATATGAAAAGAACAATGGCTAAACTAGCACCTAAAAAATATTCTGAGTGCCCTGTCAAATGGCTTTTTGGAGGGCTAACAATGGAGTAAAAAAAGGCCATTCTGCTCGTTGTAAACACATGCTGAATTGTAGGGCCTAAAAATAATGTAAAGGTGAATGTTTTAAAGTGTTTCTAAAAATCTTTTGTCCTGTAAGGGTAAGGATGATGCTTCGTTGTGATATAGTTACTTTTGTGACATTAATTTGCAATCAGTCTAGTTTTGTTTACTTAAAATGAAATTTAATTTATTATTGAGGCAAATTGCCATTTTGGAGTTTGTCTATTAGTTCCTGCCTTGACTCTTCATGTTTCTCCTTCAAATATCCGAATTATTCGCGTAAAAACCAACTTCTCAATTACCTTTGAAAAAGCGAATTTTGAATGGATCGACAAAGACTTCAGGCCCATGGTAAGTTACAGGTGCACCTTGCAAAATGTCGACACGGCCTAGGTTAGGTAACCCCTCATCGGCCCAGTAGACGTATTCATTGTGGAGACCAAGGCTTCGTAGATTGGAACCGGAGCTGATGATGATGGCAACTGTAGTGCGACCCGCACCCGTGAGGTCACAGAATTCAATGACATTATCAAAGTAATCAACCCAGTAGAGTCTGTTTGCTGTAAAATAATGACATATGGAATAGTTGATTCATGGAATTTTGTTTTTAATGACAATGATAAAGGATTACTATTTTTATACAGATGTGGGAAGGCTTCTATATCGTGAAAAAAAAGGTTTTTTGAAGATCGTGAAAATGTTCATCATTATTCTTTCTCTTTCTGGATCTCCCTTACAATGTTTCACATCCATTTGTAGTTACGGTTGCTCCGAGAGCTCGCTTATCCTGGTATGATCAAGTCGAAACTGTTGTTTCCCCATGCATCCAATCGTAGGCTAGACCTTTTTAAACCTATCCCTATCAATTGTTCAGTTCCTGCGAAGATTTGCCTCGATAGGTCCTTGGTTCTACGCACGTTGGATTATGGAATGCCTGTTTGGCTTCTACACAGTCGAAACGTGTTGATGCACTACATACGGTTTGTTTTATTTTTGGACAGAAGGATTATGCCACATGCTGATAGGCTTCAAACGTAAAACCAACCTAATTTGTGTGGTTTAATGTTATCAAAGAATATTATTTTTGTGATGCCCACTGTAAAAAAAAAATGGGCAAATAAATGCCCAATTTTTACCCAACAAAGGGCGAATAGTTAACAAGTCCAACATTTGGGCAAAATATTGCCCATTTGTATTGGGCACACAAAACACCCAACATTTAGGCAAATGCACATCTCCTAATAGTTGATTAAGTTGGATTACCAAACAACCTGGTAACATTTTTTTCCACCCATTTGTTGGGTATTTGGGTGATTAGTTAATCAAGAAATGGTAACAAATATACCCAATTTTGGACCAACTACTGGGCATGTGTCCAAAAAATACTGCCCAACCTCATTTGGCATTGTTTGCCAAATACTTGAGCAAATGTTGTACCAATTATTGAGCAAATGTTTTCCCCATTATTGGGCAAATTATATCCATTTGTTAAAACCTAAAAAGAATTAAAAACTTGATCTCATAACCTTGATCACGTGTTTAATTGTGTCGCTGAATCCAAATCACATTTTCAAATAAATAGTAAAACCTTTAAGGACAAATAAACAAAAACATGTTTGGCGTCCCAGCCCACTTCATTTTTGGAGGCCTTGTTTTCTTCTTTTTTTTGCCGAAAATATGATAAATTTTAAACAGTGACAGGGGACGAACCTGTGCTAACAGGAACGGAGTGCCCATCTCTCTTTCGTTAGCGATTGGGCCAGACTCATATGCTGCTGTACGGGGATCGCCACACCTCCTCCATGGCGAGTCTGCTACCTTCCCGGCATTGAATAATGCCGGTACCCATTTAACATGTGAGTTGAGAGGAGTAATTGAGGTAAAGCGCCTTACTCAAGGGCACAAGACGCATGGCCAAGGCGGGGCTCAAACCTCACGATCATGAATCCTGTGCTCCACTGCTAGACCACACGTGCCCATATAAAGCTTGTAAGTCATTTCCTAGGTCCAATGACGGCCATTAACAAACAAATACTGGCGGCCATCTTGAAAAATAGCCCGGCCGGGCGGCCATTTTGGAAGGGGAAAAAAGGGCCTCCCGCTTCCTTTTTTTTTCAAAAAAGCAGGACGCTAAACATGTTTGTTTTATGTGGCCTAATTAAATACTTGTTTTCAACCATACTTGTAGACATTGACGTCAACCATATCCTGCATCAAATTAGATCAAAAACACAATGTACAATTCACAGCGGGTTATGTTTTGTAATTACGAGTAAAATAGTACTGCTACTACATGTACATTGTCGGCCCATTTTACGGGTCGCCCATATTAATACATGTGCAGAGTCATACACCTATGTGCATTTAATACCGACACAACAGTGAACCATGCAAATGCCTTTATCCGTAATACAAACCGAAACCATACAATTGACACAATATCGAAATAATTTCCAACACAATGGAATCTAATTTGAATCAAACAATCAACACGTAACTGCTTTCAGTCTTGCTTTGCTAAGACTCTTCCGACCTACGATCTGCCATGACGACTCTACCTATGCGCGGTGCATGTAACAGATCACATGGTGGATGATGCCACTTATTGGGTGAATTTCGCGTTTTTAAGACGTTTAAGACTTGGCTTTTAAGACTTGGGATTAGCGGACCTGCCCAATAACAGGGCAACGGCAATATATTATTGTCCCCAACATACGGTTAACTATGAGGTGCTGTGGTCCGACGGTTACGGTGTTCGACTCCTGTATCGTGGTACATGGGTTCGAATCCTGACCGTGGGAACATAGTGCTTGTGCTCCTGAGCAAGGCACTTTATCATTATTGCTTCGTCCTTCGGATGGGACGTAAAGCCGTAGGTCCCGTGTGTTGTGTAATGCACGCTAAAGAACCCAGTAACTCTTATCGCTAGGAGAAGGGGATTCTGGCAGTGGCTGCTTAATGCGCCGCAACACCTTGTAAACCATTATTAGAGTGCTACATAATGGTTCTCATATGTTTTATGTACTTCATTTACCTGTCTCTAATAATACACATGATTTCCAACGCCTTGGGTACCTAATTGTTGGTAGGTACGAGCGCTATAAGACTTCGGTATTATTATTATTAACTATTTGTGTTACCCACTTCTTGCGTAAATTATGCTCAACTTTGAAGACCCTTCAAGTATCCAACTTTTGTATTTACCCAACAACGTGGATTAGCCAATAAATGGGGAATTTTTAACTCACAGTTGCGTGGTTTATATTTACCCAACGAATCACTTGCCCAATATGTTTACAGTAATACATTAGTCAAACATGTGGTCAATAAGATATCTTGGGGCTTTTAAACATCTATATGCCGGAATGCAGAATCTGCAACGTTTAGCATTTCAACAAATTCTGATTTACCAGTCACAGCGTCCCTCATACCTTGATTTTGGTGCCCCTGCGCACAGGTTTTTGTTGTTGATGAAGGATTGTGTTTTCTTTTCTAATAAATAGTTCAGATTTAAGTATTTCAACTTTTTTTCATAATGGTAGTCCGAATAAATCCCTAGTTTTGCATAGGTCTCGTTTGTAAAGATTTCTGGTATGGTTTTGTTGTCTAACTTAATCGGACAGTGAAGATTGTATGGTTGAAATGTCATATTTACAATGGGTGAAGTTTAAGAGGGGCCATCAGATGAGTTGGGGGCTGTACAAACAAATTGTTTGTTTTCATCTGGTTAAATGTCATTTTGAAGGATACAATTTGAGAAGAATTAACTAACCTGGAACGTCGAGGGCTAAACCAAAAACATTACCGATGCCACTATTAATCAGCACTCGACGATGGTTGCCATTCAGATCAGATCGCTCGATCATTGCCCTTCGAGCAACTTCGTACGACCAGAACAAAAACCTATAAAGAACAAATCTTGTTGAATATCTTCCCGATACATAGCTGAGCGGCTAACCAGAAAACACGGCACTTATTCAATTATAAATCTTTAAATATTGATGCATACCTTTTTATTCCTTTGGTTTCATTTACGACTGACCTTACCCGTGATGGGCTCCCCACACATGAACAAACAGTTTATGCTACTTTTTTTTACAACGTCTGGAACCCCCACTCACACAAAAAAGGAGAGAAAATGAAGACCTAATTAAGGTAACCAGACTCTGTGCTATTTAAAAAGATATGGACCTTAAGCCCCTGTTTTTTTACGCGAAATGCGGCGTATACAGGGTGAGTCAATGAAACCCAATTGGTGCTCCCTGTCATTGTTTAAAGAAGTTCTTATTGTAGCACTTTCCATATCTAGGATATGAAAGCCCGATTAATATTGTGTCTTGTAGTGTAAGACAGTGATGTTTCAGCAAAACTATTCACATATCAAACAAAAAAGAAAAGAAAAAAAAAACACCTGAACACTCTCATATGATAACTGGTACTTATAATAACAATTATTTAAAAACCAGCTGCTTCCAATAAAACCAAAATGCTTTAAAATGTCAAAATGCTTAAAATGTCTGGCCCTGCCTTTTACTTGCCTTCCCTGAAGACTTGTGAGATTATACTGATATCATTTTCAAGATACTACGTGGTTTCATTTTTTACTGAATTATCCTGTACCTTGACTGGATTCATGGACACGGTTTAAAAGCAGTGCTTGTGTTTATTATCATGGATCTACAGTGCAATTTACCTTATGTAATTGCTTCCAATAAAGCCTTATGCAAAGTATCCCCGTGTGCGGTAACTTTGTGCAGAGTTTTCTGCCCCGCGAGGCCGTTTGGCCAATTTCTGTCCTGTTTGATTTCTTTCGCCTCGCGAGGAGAAAAACTCACTGTGTGCGTCGAGCCAATGAAATCACGCAATCTGTACATGTGATTGTAATATATGTTTAAGAAAATCTTCTTAAGCCTGCTGGCGTCTGTCCCCCTTTTGAGTTACGCAACCGACAGACAAGAATAGCGTGCTTTCTTTGGCGTAGCGAAAGATATATTTTATTCCGTTGTATGCTATAATAAGGCGTCAGATTTTGCTAACTGCGTTCACAATTGGGCGATTCACCTTATTAAGGTGACATTATAACTGTCTCCCTTTTGTGAAAACGACCCTTAGGACAAGGAATGTTATAATCGCAAACTATGTAGATCGATTCCTCGTCGTCCTATTAGTGAAAATAACGAATTTCGTGGAGAAAGGGTAAGGTAGACTTGGATTAGGTGACAGTGTAGGTTTGTGCACGAGTCTATGGGAAAGTCGCCTCATTATAGCATTAAGATCAATTATTATATTTCTGTTATTTCTGTTGTTGAATGTTGTTGAATGGTAAGCTGAATAACTGACCCTATACGTTCAATCACCAGGGGGCATGACTTTACCATTTTTTTTTACAATGAGAAGGCTTTTTTCAACCAAAAAAATGGGCCTTGATTAACAGTTAATATTAGGGACATTTGTGACATAATCACCTGAAGGTGGTTGGTAATGGTTTAAGCTTGGATGTCACGGACCCGTGGGCCGGGTCTGGTTTTTGTTTTCAACAAAATAATGCAATTTCGTGGGCAAATTTTAGGGGGAAAAACGGATAAAATCTCTGGAGTGCAGTGTGACATGAGGCCAAAAGCTGTCAGCACCTCCTTCCCCTCCTCGCACATATTACCCATTGGTAGAGTCCACAAGAAGCGCACGGAGAGAAACGCGCTTCTTCGGAACATCCAAATCCAGGATAACGGAGCGGGTTTGTCCATCAAAGGTAGCTCGCTCAATCAGATCTGATCCGCCATTCATCCAATACAACACACGATTCTCAACATCAAGGCAGAAGCTCGTTGAATCTGAAAAGCGAAAACAATTGTATTTATTCCATAGAGTCCGGTTTTATGACGTCACAACATCAATTTATCTAGATGGTACATTATTTGAGGAGGGATTTTTTTTTTTAATAAGGGATATGAATTAAAATATGTTTGTGCTGGCGGGTTCACGAACGTGTCTTCGTTCAATTCTTAAAAACTTATACTATTTACAAAGTCAGTCGCATCGGGGGCCGCCCGATAGTCCGATGGTCCGATTGTCCGAAGGTTCTTTACTCCGAAGGTTAAATAGTCCCAATGCACACAATTTCCATAAAAGGGGGTTTGTTAGTCCGAAAATGAAATGAGGTTCATTAATCCGAACATTTGATGCAATAGTCCGAAGGTTCATTAGTCCGAAGGTTCATTAGTCCGAAGTTTCATTAGTCCGAAAGTAGAATAAGGTTAATCAGTCCGAAGGTTCAATAGTCCGAAACGAAAATAGGGTTCAATAGTCCGAAGGTTCATTATTCCAAATTGACAATAAGGTTCGATAATCCGAAAAGACTATAAGGTCCGATAGGTCTATTCGGACTATCAAACCTTCGGATAAATTAACCTCATTCTATTTTCGGGACTAATGGGCCCTTCGTACTATCGAACTTTCGGATTATCGAACCTTCAGACTATTGAACCTTCGGACTACCGAACCTTCGGATTATCGAGCCTTCGGACTATTGAACCTTCGGACTAACGAACCTTCGGACTAATAACGCTTTGGAGTAAAGAACCTTCGGACTATCGACTATCAACTATCGACTATCGGGCTGTAACCGTCGCATCACGCACCGATGTATCGTGTACACACAGTACATTTACGATAAGTCACTTCGAAGTGCATCTCAGGAGTAAATAACCAATTTTATTAATTATATAATTTGATTTAGTTGAGAACAAAACAGATGATCATTTTTTTTATTCTGCCGTTTGTTCGGATGACGGCATCATTATGATTGTGTATATTTTATAATTAGTCATCGTCTAGACCTCGATATCAGCTTCCAACAAGTTGGATAAATCAAAACTTTGACCAGCTGTAAATCCTATCGACTAATATGTCATTATATCTGAGATAATATACTTTTTTTTCAAATTAGGTCTTTACTTCATGTGGTTTAAGTCTTTACTACATGAATTGTTACAAAGCTACATAACCGGACATATGTTACAAAAACGCATTGTTGAAGTGGAAAATCCTTCACGGTTAATAGATAAACCAATTCCAGGCAGCATTATTGGACTTTCCTACTTTTCCCTTGATTGGGTGAAATTATCGGTTGTTCAAAAATCGTGATCTTACCGGCGTCTGAAACCACAACTTCAACACCACTTCCGTTCAAAAAGGCACGACTGATAGTACTTCCATCAACCCAGTACACCATACCGTCTTCAGGGTCGTAGTCAACGTCATAGGGTCCTGCTCGGCGCGCATCAAGCCCAGGGATAGGGATGAGGGTAAAATTGAAGGTGTCCGTGGGTGCAACATAAATCCCCTGAGGGCGGTTATGGGCCACCAATACCATGTCTAAAAGAAATCATATGATAACAAGATGAACACAAAGGTTTAATATTTCATATTGTTTCTAGTTTTAATCGCCCACTGATGGCTGGAAAAAAAGTTGACATTTATATACTTATTTGTTTATTTATTTATTTATTTAAACTTGTATAGACACGGTAACCCATTCAACCAAAGTTGTTGTTTTTTTCTTCAAGGGGCCGCGTTGCATAAAAACATGTAAACTGGACAATACACAAAATAGAATCAGTAATTCAAAACATATATAAAACAAAATGAGACATTAACCACCCGTGCTTCCCATCACCAAAATATACACGAACGTACGAAGACATTCCAGCGGAAGTCGTTTTGTATTACGCGTAAATAACAGTGTTTTGGGGACACAACCCATTCCCTTTTGCTCTGAATAGATGAATAGAGGTCCCTTGGACACGCATATCGAAGATTGAAGCATTCTGGCAATTTTCAAATTGGTTCACCATTGATTTGCCAAAAGTGATACAAGTCGAAAACCACCCCCCCCCCCCAACTGCTATCACCAAACACTCAGCATGAGTCAGTTGACTGTGTATTTGGCTATTTTGGGGTCAGGATCGACTGTAAACAGCCGTTGTTTACATTCAGCTACTGGGACAGCCCCAATACATAGTATTCATAACATGACGTCACGATTATCCGGATTAGCAGCCGCCGCCATTTTGTGTGTCAAATTTCATCGTGAACTTAGTGCCGCGCCACTGCGCATCGCATTGGCCTATACACAACACAACAGTGGCATTTACTAGCAGCAGATATCGTACTTAAACAGCAGATATCGTACTTAAACAGCAGATATCGTACTTAAAAATACTCATCTTGGAGAGCAAATGCCACACACTTGTGTCGTTCAAGGGTCCAGAAACAGATCTGATCCCTCAGTGAAGAGGGGGTTCTTTGCGTTCCCAACAATTAAACAGTGAATTAAACATGTTGCAGGACCCAAAATTCGCTCTTTTCGAGTTCAGAATCTAGTTAAAAAAAGGGCTGCATCCAGACTTCACTACTGTGAATTCATTTAGTTTGATGAGGAATTAAGAGAATTGGAAATATTTCTTAGTCCAAATTTAATAACGCCTCTACAGCTTTTTAGATAAGCCCGTAAAGAGGGAAAATGTAGAGGGTGGGAAACAAAATTATTTCCACTACAAATACAAGCACCATATGTGCTTGTACAACACGCTTTTCACTATGCCACATTCATTCGTTTCAAACAGAAAATGTGTCTTCTGTGGCTGTGTTGCAGATAATACTGTACATGGTGTACATGTAGGTTCACATACATGTGCTCATATACATGATCATGAGAATGCTCCATGAGTTTTTAGCTTAAAAGTAAGAAGTGAGATGAATTTTTGGCTTAATATACACTTCAAAAACCAAAGCAAAATTCTTGTAAATTTGCATTTTAAGCACAACACACAGTGGTCACAAAAGTTGTACTTAACACCATAAAGCTATAAAACTCTTCAGAAAACCTCCCTGATTGAAATCTTAAGGTTATACTCGTTTCTTTCATATTTACTGAGGTTCGTATAGACACTTCAATCAGGTTCTCTATGGGCCCTCAATGAAAATCACATTTACATATTTGAAAAAGCACGAGTGTTTCTAATTAATATATCTGGTGGTGAATATTTACAATTTTTGTTTTCTAGGAAAACCTGCAGGTTTGTACCAGAAGAACCTTCCAGACTGAGCTCCCCCATTGAAGCTCTATGCAGAATCTCAGATCAAGACAACCTCTTCTATGCATAATGACTTAGAGCGATATCAACGAGTCTGCAAGCGACAGGCAAAATGAGATCAACATGCTAGGGCAGAGGCACTGTTTGAATTATCGCATAAAGCAACAGATGTTACCCCCTGCAGATCCCCAGAAGTTGTTTCACCATGTGTTTCTGCCCCTAGTAGTTCAAGTGTATGTCAGCCAGTGCCCCATGATGAAGTGACTGATGAACAACTAAGTGTGTCATGTGAGGACCTGTACCAGCAAACAGTTGCTGAATGCCAGAGGCTGACTACTGAAAATATGGAACTGAAGGAGAAGCTGATGGAAACCAATGTTTCTGAGGATTCTTTCAAACATGATAACTAGAAATTGATTTACTACACTGGACTACCGGGTTTTTTTTTAACTCTCATGGCTCTGTTTGATTTTGTTAAACCATATATCGTCACCGTTTTCACGAAGAGCCACATATGTCAACAATTACAATTTGTTCGATTTTGATTTTTTTTTCAATATTTTGCTTTAAAACAATGTACTTAACCATTTTGACATGTTTCTGTAAGCAAAACATCATTAATTTCCAAGTTACATTAATGTTGCAAGGGGCCAAAATCTCGATTAATGAATTTTGCGTTTTCACGAAGAGCCACATACATTTTGGCCCTTTGAACGCGTACAAAACCCGTTGCACGGAAATACGTAAAAGTAGGTCAAATGAGATTTGCGTTTTCACGAAGAGCCACATATCTTTGTTACATTTTCAGCTGCGCGCGCGTACTCACGCGCGCCTATGGAAATACACGTTTAACAGAAAGGGCCAATATGTCGGAAACCTGAATTTGCGTTTTCACGAAGAGCCACATATCTTTACTAATTAATTTTCACTAGTTAACTGCTGAATTAAGTCTTATTAATGGGTTCATGTAAAAATTCAGCTCACACAGAAAAGTGTGATGGTCCTTGCTTCACAAAGATGTTGCAAAGTGGTATTTTTTGCAGTTTTAAAATATGAGAAACTTCTTTTGCGATTATCTCGAAAACACTTTTTCTTCAAAATCGACATATGTGGCTCTTCGTGAAAACGGTCACGATATTTCTGATAGCAAGAGAAATGCTTTGACTTAGCTTCAAAAACTTATCCTTGTTTTGATGAAACTACGACTCAATTTACCCATGCAGGATCTCGCTTACAGATTTCATATATTCCAAGCCACTGCATCCAGGGTTTTTCTTTCTGTCTTTCATGTACTTTACATGCGGCTTAAAGTACTTATTGTTTGGCCAGAGAAAGAACAGCTAAAGGAAACAATGCCAATGACATTCAGGCAACATTTTGCTGAGAAAGTGGCAGTCATTGTAGATTGTTTTGATGACTTCCCAGCCAGCCAGCCAGCCAGCACTAAATACTCATTCATAAATACCAAGGACACTTAACCAATTCCTACTGGTCGAAAGCTCGTCACGTGGCAGGTCTTAAACGGAGGATAAAGACATGGCTAGCTTGTCTTAAACATTTTTCCAGTGTCACATTCAGTGCTTCTTACCATTTTTTTGGTTGAACATTCACAATCCTCACAAATGCTTTGCGCAATACTACCCGCGAGTCAGTATTTTATAGTCCTAAATTCACAGCAAAACGCCCCAAGTGCTTTCCTCTGCGCGACATCACGCATTACGCGCGACGCGCGCGCCAATATCCATGAATAGGAGTTGTTTACATCTGATCCGCGAGTGAGACACACTATTTTTAGCTAGAGGGGTGTTTCAAAAAACATGAAGTGAACTTTTTGAACAAAAACCGTTTTTTTACTGAAAAGTTTTGATTTGTTTAACCGAAAAAGTATTTATGAATGGGAATAAAATTGAATAATGTGCTTAGTCGGTATTAATCACTCTGTTTAAGACCGCTTGGAGTCTTGGTGCTGATAATTACTTATTATTATCAGCACCAAGACTCCAAGCGGTCTTAAACAGATTGATTAAAACCTCCGAAGCACACTTTACTTCCTGATTGAAACTCTAACAGATATGTTATTACATTATGTTTTTACACTTTTTGTTTTACACATTTCTTTTCAGCTCTAAACTGGGATTTCATGTAAATTTCAAGGAAAACAGACCAGAGGTTGTAGGAACAACAACACGGTGGTGGGCTCTTGATTTTCGCAAACTTCGCCACACACATCAACTACAAATGCATGTTTGACTTTGTCAACATGCCGCTAGAGGAAGACATAACATTTTAAGACGTAACCTGTATTGTTTTTTTTTGTAAATTACAGCCTAGGCAGAGACTCACATTGTTGAAAGCAATTTCACATCTGCTGCCAATTTCAAATTAAAACCACTGCCGGTTTAATATTTGGCTTTTAAAAACATGTCGATAGAGGGCGCTCTCAAATTTTATGACGCCACTTGTAGTATTTTTTGCAAAGTACAGACTAGGCAACGACGCACGTCGTCGAAAGCAAGTTCACATCTTTTGCAAACAACCACAAGGTGTTGGGCTCTTGATTACCGCGAACTTCGCCACACACAACAACTCAAAATTCATGTTTGACTTTTCAACATGCCGTTAGAGGGCGCGCTAACATGTAATGTCGTCACCTGTACAGCCTAGGCAAAGACACACAACGGTGAAAGCAAGTTCACATGTTTTGCCAATATCAAATTATATAAGTCACTTACGGTTTTGACCGGAAAGAAGGGTCATGTGATTTTGCACTTAATACCAAAAATAGGACCCTGCAATATTGTATCAATTGCCATAAAAAAATCAAATCTCTAACATTTGAGTTTATGTTGTTTTTCAAATATAGGATATTTGGTTGCCTGAAATACGGTACATAATGACGTCATCGTGACGTCATTACCAGAAAGCTCGAGGGCTATATTAACTATGCCATTTCAAGCAAATATTTGGATTTTACCTCTTCCTGTTGATTTTTCAGCATTTTTTTAAGGTTTAATGGTCTTTTCATTATAACTTCCGGTCTGATGACGTAATCATTTTTTTTGCACCTGGTCTTGTCTGCATTAAAGTCATCGTGTAATAGTACTTTTAAAGCGACTACCGCAAACTTCGCCTCACACATCTACTGGAAATTCCCAAGGGCTTTTGTAACTTGCTGCTTGAGGGCGCTCAAACATCTCGTGAAGTCAACAATATTTTTGTGTGTGTAAGTTCCACCTAGGCACAAACTAACACCGTTGAAAGCAAGTTCACATCTTTATCTGCTTTCAAAATATCAGGCACTTCCGGTTTTGACCAGAAGGAAGGGTCACGCGATTTGACGCTAAAGAGATAAAATGAAGATCATGTAAGCGGGGGTGATATTGGGATGAAATTCAAAATTTAGGAATATGATTGCGCCCACTTCAGAGGTGATGCATTGGGTCATTTTGGGGATATTTTGTATAGGAAGTTGGTATCTAGCATGAAAAAAAAACCACCCCACCCAAAAAACTGAATCTGCACTGCACGCACAGTGGACAGTGGGTATCATTGCGAAATGAATGCCTTTTTTCCCCCCATTTTAATCCGTTTGGCATAGTTTATATTGAACACACCACTGAAGTCAGTAAGACTTTCAAAGATGAGCACATAACTGACAATTTAATATATAACGAACATTATTAATGCACTAATATCACTAAATATCACAGACAGTCGGGCCATAAATATACCTGTAAATATTTTATGAAACTGATATAGACCTAGGGGTCTTTCCACATACAAACGGTAACAAAAGTGTGACATCTAGAGGGAACCATCATGAAGACAGACAGAAGTCGAAACATGTAGTACTCTGTCATGTTTTGTTTCTCTTTCTACATCCCATGTCCTAGTAAGAACATTGTCCACCAACGAGTTTGATACATTTCTCAGGATTCCAAAAATTACAGAGGATTATTCTCAAGATTTAACGTTCATAACATGGACAGACATTTCATTTTTAAGTGTTGGGAAGCAGAAATTGAAATGCATGAATTATCCCAAATTTGTTCCTAAAGTAAAGCTATCCATTGAGGGATTGTCACTGGCCAATCTTACATTAAACCTCTACCGGTAGGTATTTTTAAACTACAGGGATGTACATCTTCAAGACTTCATACATTTTCATAACAGGGACAGAAATTCATCACAAATTTGTGTCCTTGTTGTGAACATGTATCAAGTCGCATTTCAATTCCATAAAAAAAATAGGTTGCTTTAGTGAATGATACCAATTCTACATTGAATAAGTAATATAAATGGAACAAGAGCTGGATTAATCATAAGAATGAAAGTAGTATGATTCAAGAATGTCCATCCATGTCCGTCTTTTCATCTTAAAGATGGCATAGTAATTTCATGCATATTCATTGAAGTAGCTGACTTATTTATCAATGCAATCACGAGTAATACAGGAATGTTTATATAAAAATTCAAAAAAAGCAAAAAACCTGCTTTGAAGTCCACCTCCCATGTCTCACCAAGGGGGTCAATCGCTTCTCAAAAGTGGGGGAACATACCTTGATCGGAATGCGATCGCAAAGCGCGAAGCCCTAACGGTATGGGGTCCGGGAAACTTTTCGAATTCTAAATCTGTGGTGTTATCTGAGGCAATTGTTGACAATTTAACATTGAATCAGCTTTTCTGAGCTTAGTTTGGCTACAATTTTCATCCGGGGACGAAAAAGATAGGGGGGGGGGGGACAAATGATATGATTGTTAGGAGGGGCTCTCCCCCCCCCCCTAGTGCGCATAATTTTCGGTTAGAACAGCACCCCCATCGACAGATGGTACCAGCCCCCCCCCCCCCAATTGATTTTACGAAGGCCAAGTGAACTGCGGAAAAAAATGTGTCTGTATATATACCTTTCAGCCTGGATGTGCAAGTGCCCTTTTCAAGACATTGTTATCCCCCCCCCCATATACATGTAAATTTATGCCCTTGCTATGCTCCTGTTGCCTCTTTCAGGCTGTTGTGCCTGAATGTTTCCAATTTGAAATAATAAGTCTTTATTCATCAATAATACAACTGACTAGGCAGGGTATGAACAGCAGAATACTCGAATAGCCAGAAAAAAAAGGCCATTTGGGGGTTAATTTTGAATTTGAAGGGGTGGGGGGGGGGGGTACTTAAGAGATACAGCATTAGTTTTGGTGTCAAAAGTCTTGTATTGACGGTGTTAACAATTTTCCAGATGGGCGTCTTCACATTTTGACATTGGACTTTACCACCCCCTCTATCATGTATTATTATATCAATTCCTGTAAAATTCAAGGTTTGGTCTCTCACGGGTGATTTCGTAATGATTTTCAAAAACTAAATTTATTAATCTATAAAGTGACGTCACGTGATCCATGATGACGTCATAATGACGTTATTACAAAAAAAACACATCTTCAGTGGGTTGTGCATTTATGTGTGACAATTATTTATGACGATTGTTTTTTTATGTTATTAAATGTTTCATTTTTACTAACAGCTCTGGAAACGAATTTGTCTGGGAGAATAATAACAGTAAATTCAAAAAATAACACTAGGTGTTGGACTTATGCTTGAAATCGTTTCCAGGTAAATTCCATCAGGTTGAGCCGTTATATCTAACAGGTGTTATTTTTTTCATTGCAAAACCTTACCTGGTTGGCCGTTTATGTGCAGTTAAGAAGTCGTCATACCGAATTCGCATAAAATCGATCGGAACAGTTTACATTATTCCTGCTATGGATAAATGATCATTACATTGAACTTACTATTGTCGGGCCTGAGAGCAACATCGTCTATAGCAATATTGGAAGAGGAATCCGTTCCGCGTACTGCTTCAATTACGATTCTGAAGTCGGGAGGTGTTTCTGGGAGCATTATCTCTGCCTGAAGCCACGTTGTGCTGTCTGTCTGTTGCCCGTTCATATTGAAGATACGCAGACCCTCACTGATACTCCCATTCATAGGTGTTTGATACACATTAAGGCTACCTGAAACGTCAAATGAACATGTTCACATAAATAGCCACATGTGCGAGAGTATGGGACTTCCACGAACAGCCTTAAATAAAACGGAATACTGTGAAATCAGTCTCATAAAAAAAAAAAAAATATTTTGGTTTACAGCTCTTGTGCTGTCGTCATCAAAGTCTGAGTAAAACATTGTGTATTTTTTTTCGAGAATTTAATGACTGTGACTCTCAGCTACGTGAGCCCAATAGAGTAGATCAGCCCCTTTTGTGGTGCTTTGGAAAGGGGTCCTTAAAGGAAGGCTGTGGTAGAAATGATTTGAAGCTTTTGACAGAAAGTCAGTTTGGAAAAAGAAGATACACAAACACAAGAGCAATAAATGCTTCTGGTCGGTGTATAGCTTATTTAAATTTAAAAAATGTTTCTTTTGTAAAAGTAAACATATCCCTTACCGATGCCGCTGCCAAACATGTTGTACCAGAAAGTCAGCATCCAGCAGATATATGCCCTTTGAGACATGACAGGACTCGTCAATATAGCTTTTGCTCCCTCTGATATGTCGGTTCCATTTGCATACAGGTACGTCATAGTAGAAGCTGCGCAATAGAAGTGTTAAAATCGAGAAAAAAATTGTGTATTTGCAAAACCCTTTTTTTACAAAGAATTATTACTGCACATTTTACAAACGATTGAAGACATTTGACCTCAAAGAAGCCAACTATCGCACATGGTAGAATTGAGGTACCACAGTTTTGAAAATAGATCTTGACACGAAGTAATATGTCCCCTCGTTCATATCCTCTCGTGTTCAAAAGATGATCTAGGCCAAACGGAAAAAAACGTCTTACTTCCAAATCTGTCAACAGAAGGTCCGGTGTCGCTCAGGTCGCTGCTTCCAACTCCAATCAACCACTCCCAGACAGTGTGTGCTGCCTGCTGCCACCCACACATTCCTGTGTTAAAGTCGCAGCTGAATAATGCATTCATTCCTGATTTCAGAGTATATAGCTGACATTTTAGATCCATAGAATGTGGCAAAACCATTTTCTCTTCTAATATAACAAAAAAGGATTAATACTTTTTCCTCCTTCGTTCAATACTGTAAATGATTTAAATAATTGTGAGGCTCCAACTAATTATTTCACAACTACAAATAATGTGTGACACAAAGATAACTGAGGAGTGCACATCATACATTTTTATCCACATTGTGTAGTTTGTTTTTGACATTTCCGTAATTTTCTTCAGATTTTTGGCTTCTCCGCGATTTGCATAAGCAAATGTATCTGTTCTGCTATTTGGTAAATTTGCAAAACAGCCTTTCTTGTTGTTCCCATTTCTTTTGTTTGTTCTTTCTTCTTCTCCTTTTTTTGTTCTATCATTCAGCACCTTCAAAAGGCAGAACTGTTGACCTGTTCAGCAGTGTGTTCAGGACTCGCAATGCAGTCTTGGTGTTGGTAAAATCATTTGACTGTTGTATGATTTACACTATTGAATGTGAATGAGCTAGCAGACGAAATGCACTTGATGGAGATACTGATGACAATCTGCAAACGTTAAAGATCTCCTCCACCTCTTCTGACATCTCCTTCGACTGCGTCTCGCAGTGGATCTCATCAGTATGCCATTGTGGATTGCAACGAGGGCGACGAGTCCAAGTAGATGCTGGACAATGTGCATCAAGGACAGACCGCGAAGCCATGTTGTAGTAGGCCTGATCATCGACGCAACTATCAATGGAAATGCACTTGAATGGACTCTCTATCCAGGGTGCGATAACTTCGAGAGCATGTTGTGATAAACTTCGGATCAGGGTTGGCTTTGTTAACAGCAATACAGTTTATTGTAATCTAGGCAGTCGGTAACCAAGGCACTCTCAGGTTTAGAGATGACAAGGTCTAGTATTTGACCATGTCCAGGTGTTGGTCTCTGAATATGCTGACAGAGAGTCCAGCCTCGTCTATTAACTACAGGAAACGGG
Source organism: Patiria miniata (assembly GCF_015706575.1). Lineage (NCBI taxonomy): Eukaryota > Metazoa > Echinodermata > Asteroidea > Valvatida > Asterinidae > Patiria > Patiria miniata. Next base: position 316,068 of record NW_024037067.1, read on the forward strand.
CCACTTCGGTTTTGTCAGGCACGTCAACCTGAATGTTAAAATCCTCAATGAGAATCTGCCCAGATGCGCTAGTGGTGAGCTCATCCAGCAATTCAGCGAATTCGGCAAGCAAGTCAGAGGTTCTGAGAGCATTTTCTTGTTGAAGGGGTCGGAGGGGAGATGACAGTGAAGCAGACTCACTTTGCAAAATTGTGACTCATGCAAGTTCAAAAGTGTTGTGTTGAGTGCGGGTCTCCATCGTGGACAATTTCAAGTGAGTACTAGAAATGACAGCAATACAACCATGTGCGTCGTGCCCCCCCCCCCTCCCCTGCCCCGTGCAATTTTCTGGAAAGTGTAGAAACAAGTAGTTCATTGCATCTTAACCATGTTTCATTTGTGAACATTGTTATCCAAAATGTACTCACTGAGAAGAACATAATTTTTTTTCTCACTGAGTTGGCATTCCATAGATAAACATTCAACTTATCATTGCTGTTTCTGTGGATAGCTATAGTGTTGTTATTTTGAGATTGCGGTGCATTGTGGTCGGGGTGTGTGTTAGTCGCGGTTGTTCTCTGTTACGAGTTGTAATAACACGAATGTTAATCGGCGCTGGTGCAACCACTCTGAATATGCCGACCAGCACGCCGACTCCTCATAACATTTAAATTTTCTTTTGAACTAGCAATTGTCTCACTGGGAAGGTGTTACTTAGCCATGTGAACAGACATCAGCATTTCATTAGCGTATTGTGCATACGTTATAATTGCCATTGTGTTCACAAGCACCCGGCATGGCATCGAGTGCGGTTGTTCTTCCGATGATCCCCCATACAGGGTACATGTAGGTATAGCTGGTGTCCCATTCATTGTTGGCAAGCCTTGTGTCCCAGTTGGATGGATCACTGAACAAGAGCAGCACCGGAACAGTACCAATTGAAAATAGACCAAAGTAAGGCCAGGAATCATGCTGAAATATCTTCAAGAACGATGAATATACGACATCCAACTTTATACAGTAGGTGGACTGCAACTTGTTGACAGCAGCAATATGGGTATACCCAAAATAATGGGGAATTGATTACAAAACTTGTGTGATCAAAGAAAATCTTGTGGCAGCAGCACAACAGCCTTATACTGAGATATGGTATAGGTAAAAATTTAACAGACGTCACTATGACGTCATTACATGTCGTTTGACATCAGATTAAAGGGGCATTTTTTAATCTCCATATCTACATAACTGTATATCAGTTCTGTATTTTGGTTTTTACTTGCTACAATCCTGGCCAAATCTCGCTGGGCCCGCAACCCACCAGCCCCCGGTCAATGTTGTCTGTCATTGCGCGGTGTGTGCTCCATCCGCTGCAGAGAACAACATTGACTGGGGTCGTGGGGGAGTTGGTGACCGTATTCTTATAAAATACAGATTGTGTTCGACGTATAAGCCGTATTAGGATACACAAACAACGTATCATCTTCTTCAATTTGTTGTCTAATCCCTCATTTGAAACAAATTGACAAGGATTGTATGTTGTTTGTGTATCCTATTGAGCCTTTCAAGTTAAACACAAACTGTATTTTGTACAGTTGTTGGCCAAAATGGCATGGCGAACCGTCATGGTGAACCGTTACGATGCACGCAACAATAAAGTCGTGATTTTAAGGGATTGGAACATTTGTATTTTAATTTCCAGTTTTGTATTACTATCAATAATTTTATCTGGACTAAATATGTGTTCTTTCATTTATCCTTCGGCCACCATTTCATATTTTGGAAACGAAACTCAAGAAAACAGCTCCCCAAACGGCATGTCATGCATATTTTGAACAATGACAAAATTTAGACAATCGTGGCCAAATCTCGCTTGGCCCGCAACCCCTTAGCCCCCGGTCAATGTTGTCTCTCAGTGCGCGGTGTGTGCTTCATCCGCTGAAGAGAACAACATTGACTGGGGGTGCGGGGGAGTTGGTGACCGTTGGAGGCTAAGGTTATTTCCAAGTGTCCCAACCATTTTGGCCGGGATTGTCTAAATGTACAATAGCCTTGATATTGGATTGGGATATTGCGCGTAGTACGCGCTCAAAATAATAATACACACGCGCGCGCGCACTGGTAACATGGTCAAAGCACACGTTTCACCATGACGGTGCACCATGCCATTTTGGCCGATATTCTTACAAAATACAGATTGTGTTCGACGTGAAAGCCGTATTAGGATACACAAACAACGTATCACGTTCTTCAATTTGTTTTTAATCCCTCATTTGGACGAAAATCCTTTCAAACCATAGTGTAACCACGGTTCACCGCTGTAAATTATATAAGAAGCAGAGTCACTCAATTCTTTTATAGTTTGGTTTGGATGGATCACCGATGGATTTTTCGGCAAATTAACGGAATATTAAGTGAATATGAACAAATTGACAAGGATTGTATGTTGTTTGTGTATCCTAATGAGCCTTTCAAGTTAAACACAAACTGTATTTTGTACAGTTGTTGGCCAAAATGGCATGGTGAACCGTCATGGAGAACCGTTACGATGCACGCAACTATAAAGTCGTGATTTTAAGGGATTGGAACATTTGTATTTTAATTTCCAGTTTTGTATTACTATCAATAATTTTTATCTGGCCTAAATATGTGTTCTTCCATTTATCCTTCGGCCACCATTTCATATTTTGGAAACAAAACTCAAGAAAACAGCTCCCCAAACGGCATGTCATGCATATTTTGAACAATGAAAAAATTCAGACAATCCTGGCCACATCTTGCTGGGCCCGCAACCCCCTAGCCCCCGGTCAATGTTGTCTCTCATTGCGCGGTGTGTGCTCCATCTGCTGAAGAGAACAACATTGACTGGGGTTGCGGGGGAGTTGGTGACCGTTGGAGGCTAATGTTATTTCCAAGTGTCCCAACCATTTTGGCCGGGATTGTCTGAATGTACAATAGCCTTGATATTGGATTTGGATATGGCGCGTAGTACGCGCTCAAATAATAATACACACACGCGCGCGCGCTGGTAACATGGTCAATGCACACGATTCACCATGACGGTGCACCATGTCATTTTGGCCGATATTCTTACAAAATACAGATTGTGTTCGACGTGAAAGCCATATTAGGATACACAAACAACGTATCATCTTCTTGAATTTGTTTTTAATCCCTCATTTGGACGAAAAATCCATTCAAACCATAGTGTAACCACGGTTCACCGCTGTAAATTATATAAGAAGCAGAGTCACTCAATTCCTTTATATTTTGGTTTGGATGGATCACCGATGGATTTTTTCGGCAAATTAACGGAATCAGTGCATTCAAACAAATTGACAAGGATTGTATGTTGTTTGTGTATCCTAATGAGCCTTTCAAGTTAAACACAAACTGTATTTTGTACAGTTGTTGGCCAAAATGGCATGGTGAATCGTCATGGTGAACCGTTACGATGCACGCAACAATAAAGTCGTGATTTTAAGGGATTGGAACATTTGTATTTTTAATTTCCAGTTTGGTTTTACTTTCAATAATTTTTATCTGGCCTAAATATGTGTTTTTTTCATTTATCCTTCGGCCACCATTTCATATTTTGGAAACAAAACTCAAGAAAACAGCTCCCCAAACGGCATGTCATGCATATTGTAACAAAAATGCAAGTCATGATTAATTTCCAGTAAGCACAGTTTATTCTTCACTCTGAGAGATAAAGGTTCCTTTCATAAACTTAATTGATAGGACTTACGGAAGATAAGAAGATAAGTTTAAAGTTAACAACTCGTATTTTAATGAGAGGAATTGATGCCAATACAGTTGACTGTGTATTGATAATAGGGCCTATGATAAACTAATGGTAGAATAACTGTTAAATGAAATGACTTGTACAAGTTTAATTCATCGAAGCTTTCTAGGTCAAGACGCTATGATTATTATGATTAAGAATAATATTTGGCGCAGTGGTTTATGGCCAATCAGAGCATTGCAAGAGACATTTTGTTATGATGCGCTAGCTCCTTGCGTTATGCACGCGCCCAAACGCTATAAAAGACGAGCCAAGTCAGGGCTCGGTGTTCAGATCGTGACTGGTTCTGGCCCGGTGAGGAAGTTCACATAGAAGAAGGAGCGCGTCGTACTCAACGTTCGATTGCAATGCACATTGGCGCTCCGCCTCATCGTTATCCACATAGACATTAGATTATACGCATCGGGCACGGTGTGTGCCAACAGTATTGGAAGATAATAAAACCGTTATTATTATTTGAAGAAGAACACGATCTCTCCAGTCAGAATATTTGTCTAGTCTCTAGTCATCTAGTACTCGAACCAGTGATTTCGCGCCCGTTACATTTGGTGGCAGCGGTGACCGGACTTCAACGGAGGTATTGTACACGCTCCCAGAACGACAAAAGAAGATGAATACTTCTGATCAAGAAATCCAGTTCGGACTAACCGCCGGGGCGGGCCGTTCAAGTACGCCAGAAGATGACACCATACATAGTTCACCGGCATTGGGCGGTGATGGTGACGGTTCGTTTTAACGTGAACGACGAGAAATCAACCTGATGAAGGAAGAAAACGAGAGGTTGCGGCGGCAACTTGCGGCAATGGGCACTGCCGATAATGAACGACAAGAACCGTCACCATACAACATCGAACAACAGAGATCGACACAGAACAACATGTCAGCCCTGTCTGGCAATAAGCCGAGAGTTCGGCCAGCGACGTATGATGGTATGAGCCCCTGGGAAGACTACCTTGTGCAGTTTGAGCTATTGGCTGAGCTCAACGGGTGGAGCGCACGGGAGAAGGCGATGTACCTGGCCGCTAATCTACGGGGCGCAGCACAGGCCGTGCTGGGTGACTTAGATGTCACTAGACGACGAGATTATAACGCCCTCGTCACGGCACTCGGTCGACGATTTAGCCCTGACAACCAGACGGAGATGTTTCGTGTTCAATTAAAGAACCGAACGAGAGGGTGAGATGAGAAACTTCCCGAGTTGGCCCAGAGCATAAGACGGTTGACACGACGGGCATACCCAACGGCACCCTACGAGCTACAAGAAACACTAGCGAGAGAGCATTTCATGCATGCTCTAGATGATGCTGACATCCGTTGGCGAGTGTTTCAGTCCAGGCCGATCAACATTGATGACGCTGTGAGAGTTGCCATTGAGCTTGAGGCATTTCATACGGCAGAGAGACAACGGGGCCAAATAAGACGGTCAGCACCGGCTGCCAGAGTGATATCCTCTGACACAGCAGATACAACAGCCGCACAACCCCTGGAACGACAGCTGGCTGCATTTACCTCTACAATCGGTAATGCTATTACCGAAGGATTCAACAATCTACAGAAACAACTAAATGGGGAAGGGAAAATGGATAATGGCCAAAAGTTTACCCCCAGATCATCAACACAACGAAGATGGACTCGTCAGGGAGACAAAGGCACCGTGGAGTGTTGGAACTGCCACGAGACCGGCCATTTCCGACGAGAATGCCCAAAAGCTGGTTCATGGAGAAATGATACAAGCTCACTTCAGGGAAACGGCGGACAGTCGAGCTTGTGGGCCGAAGATCGACTCTAGCACCCAGGCCCGGGCTCACAGACTAAACCACAACAATAAAGCCACGCATCAGATCGACAGTGGGGGCAGGTGGCATGTATGTGGCCGGACATCTAGAAGGGGTTGGTGTGAATTTTCTGGTAGATACAGGGGCCAACATAACGATAGTGAGGCCAGAGATTTACTACGCCATACCAGAATCAACGCGACCACGACTAGAGAATAAAGAAATCACCATGGTAACAGCAGATGGCAAGCCCCTACTTTCCCTTGGGCGTGGGAGTTTTCAACTTAAAATCGGCAAGCAGAGCCCTCAGGTCCAACATGATGTATGGGTGGCTGAGATCGACATAGACGGTATCCTGGGCTATGATTTCATGATGAAATACAACTGTAATCTAGATGTGGGTAAGGCAGAAATGAAACTGCACGACATACCCATAGCGTGCACAGCCACTGCACGGGCATCAGCATCATCATGCCGCATCACTGCAGACAATACTGTGAGCATTCCACCAGGTGGAGAGGTATTGCTACGGGGAAAACTGTACAAAGGCTTATCTCGCCGGCCATGTGACTAATGTCAACAGTGCGAAAGAATTGAGCACAATGACCATGAAATGCATGATCATGACATCACACCGAAGCCAACAGCCATCACTAACTTAGAACCAAATGATGTCTTGCTTAATTGCAAAGAGAAAGAAGAAGTGATGAGCCACAAAGAAAAGTGTATCGACAAAGAAAAGTCACCATGCAATGGCAATGATGATGAAGTGTATGGTTGCTCAGCCCAACCCGTGTGCACAAATAAAGTTGATAAAAACGAAGACATACAAGATGTAAGCACTGACCCCAACGCAAATACTGAGGCGCAAGATGTACCAATAACGTACTGTTCCGTGATTGGAACTACCGAGGCCGGAGAAGAAACCCCAGAGGAAAAGTCTGAAGAGGGCTGGAGGTCAGGAGACCTCGGATGGACAGCCAAAGACTTGAGAGGGTCGCAACTGGATGACAGAGACATCGGGCAGATACTCCGATGGAAAGAGTCAAGAGAAGAGCGACCAGACTGGGCAGAAGTCTCTCCCGAGGTCAGAGTAGTTAAATCATATTGGACGCAATGGGAGCGTCTAGAAGTACGTGATGGAGTGCTGTATAGACGATGGGAATCAGCTGTAGGTGATACAATAACGTGGCAATTAATCCTTCCTTCGAATATGCGTGAAGACTTGATGAGACTTCTTCACTGTGAACCAACGTCCGGACACTTGGGACGGACTAAGACGTCTGACAGAGTTCAGTAAAGGTTCTACTGGTACGAGTGGCGAAGTGACATAAGCAAGTTTTGCAAAAGTTGCGATATCTGCGCAACTCGCAAACAGCCGCTGAAGCACCGTCGCAGCCTTATGAAGAAGTACAATGTCGGCATACCAATGGAAAGAATAGCCATTGATGTGATGGGTCCTCTGCCAGTTTCAGATCGAGGGAAATTACCTGCGGACTTGCTAATTGAGCGACCCCCAGAAGAAAAGTACATTGAGCATACAGAGAACGCAGAGAAGTTACTCGAGCACATGGAAACCACACGACGGTATGCGAGAGAACATCTGAAAGTAGCGACAGAAAAACAAAAGAAAAGCTATGACCACAAAGCAAATGCAGGTGGCTACAACAAAGGAGATGTTGTATGGTTGTACAACCCAACGAAGAAGAAAGGGATAAGTCCCAAACTGCAGAGATACTGGGAAGGCCCGTACCTGATTACCAAGAGGCTGAGTGATGTCACTTACAGGCTTCAGAAAGGGCCGAAGACGAAACCAAAGGTCGTACATAGTAACCGACTCAAGCCATATTGTGGAAGCAAGCAAGTCAAATGGCTTTGGAAAGAAACAAGCAGTAAACAAGACACGAAATGTAGCCGGGAAGAAAAAGAAGTCAGGATGGACTCTGCAGAACAAAACAGAAACAAAAGAAGTTCGACGAAAGTACAAGTAACAAAGCGGCGAAGGACTGGACGACAAGATAAACCTTTGGCAGAAAACCAAGAAACTAATCTACGAAGAAGTCAGCGAAGCAGGTGCCAACCAGAAAGATATCGAAATTAGCACCAGTGAACAGGCACATCCGGTAACCTGTAAAGCTCACTATAACTCAGGAGAGTTATACTTCTTAGGTGAGGGGGGTGTTATTAGTTTAACGCCAGTGAGGGGTTAAGCTCCCTCTACTGCCCCAGCCAGGTGTAGCAGGGGGGTGTACCTGCATCGCCGAACCCTTTTGGTTTTATCGACTGAAAAGTAATCTGAAGTCAGCCACCACACCTTGTCGCTTGGGGTGTAAAATACAATGCCGAGTCTACCAGTCTAATAATACAGCTGCACGGATCGACATGTCGTCACCATCATCATGAAGCTAGCTTCAACTAGTTCAGTCAATCGAGTTTTTCTGCACAAGATCATCAAGTGTTCATCGATGGGGCTATCTAGCCCGGCTATCCAGCGCACCAGGGTCAGCCACCCTCAGCTTTAGAGTTCATCGATGGGGCTATCTAGCCCGGCTATCCAGCGCACCAGGGTTAGCCACCCTCAGCATAGAGTTCATCGATGGAGCTATCTTATCTAGCCGGTACCAGGGTCAGCCAACCTCAGAGGTTCCCGAGTGATCATTAGAGAAGATTTGGTAAGATACGAGTTGGTACAAAAACGAACACAGTGAAGAATGGGTCTTGAAATACAAATTTGGGGAGTTTAAATTTTAATAGAAGTAGCCTGCCGCTTTTGGACGTGATGCGTCTGAAGAGCATGTTTCTTTAATAATGTGTGTAGCGCCCTCAAAAGTCGAGGCGCGAATAACATAATGGCGGCGCCCTATAGCTTGGCCTGTGTACCAGTGTAGTGTATACGGCTCGAGTAGAACTGCGGTAAGAAAATGTGCCGTTTTGTTTGAAGTTGAAAAAGTAACGTCAGACGGAAACTGTGTCTGTTCAGTATGGTAGACACAAGAACAGTTCGTTTTTGTAGAAGACATGTATCTTTGATGTATGTAGGACAAAGATAAAAATTTGTTCGAAATTAGTAAATTGTTCTGCACGATGTTTATAAACGTACATGGATTCACTAATGACCGTAAATTTAGTTGTACAGACTACAGAAACTAGACGATGTTTGAAAACTGTGATGCTGCTGCTGATTTAAACATCAGAATGGTTTTTCCAAAAGTAGAGATTAAGTTATTTAGATTAAGTAAACGTTTTGTTGAGGATATTCAGAGTTGCGGACTATTTCTAGTTTTATTTATTCATGTTGAGGATATTTGTTGCGGACTATTTCTCTTTTTATTTATTAATGTTAGGATATTTGTTGCGGACTATTTTTTAGTTTTATTTATTGATGGTGAGGATAGTTGTTGCGGACTATTTCTCTTTTTATTTATTAATGTTAGGCTATTTGTTGCGGACCATTTCTAGTTTTCTTTAAATGTGTATTGTTGCGGATATGTTGTTGAGGCCTACTTATTGTATTGAAATAATTTTGGACATTGCGGAGGACGACTGTTGGAATATCCTGGGGTGCATAAATTACTTTAAGAGTGGCGGACAATTCTAAATTAAAGTGACAGGACTTTATAAGCCGTGAGTTTGGCATAAGATACCAAATATGATTCTTTTATTGAGAACATTGTAAGACTGCCTGGTGCAGTCAAGTCATAGGTAGTTTGAATACACGTGCATTTTCGTTAACTTTTAATTGGTTCATTCGTAGTTAAATGCGAGGGCGCATTTGCGTCTTAAGTTGGGGAGAATGTAACGAAAATGCAAGTCATGATTAATTTCCAGTAAGCACACTTTATTCTTCACTCTGATAAGATACAGGTTCCTTTCATAAACTTAATTGATAGGACTTACGGAAGATAAGAAGATAAGTTTAAAGTTAACAACTCGTATTTTAATGAGAGGAATTGATGCCAGTACAGTTGACTGTGTATTGATAATAGGGCCTATGATAAACTAATGGTAGAATAACTGTTAAATGAAATGACTTGTACAAGTTTAATTCATCGAAGCTTTCTAGGTGAAGACGCTATGGTTATTATGATTAAGAATAATGTTTGGCGCAGTGGTTTATGGCCAATCAGAGCATTGCAAGAGACATTTTGTTATGATGCGCTAGCTCCTTGCGTTATGCACGCGCCCAAACGCTATAAAAGACGAGCCCAGTCAGGGCTCGGTGTTCAGATCGTGACTGGTTCTGGCCCGGTGAGGAAGTTCACATAGAAGAAGGAGCGCGTCGTACTCAACGTTCGATTGCAATGCACATTGGCGCTCCGCCTCATCGTTATCCACATAGACATTAGATTATACGCATCGGGCACGGTGTGTGCCAACAGTATTGGAAGATAATAAAACCGTTATTATTATTTGAAGAAGAACACGATCTCTCCAGTCAGAATTCTTGTCTAGTCTCTAGTCATCTAGTACTTGAACCAGTGATTTCGCGCCCGTTACAATATTTTGAACAATGAAACAATTCAGACAATCCTGGCCACATCTTGCTGGGCCCGCAACCCCCCAGCCCCAAGGGCGGATCCAGAACACAATTTTTTTTGGGGGGACACAAAAAATGTTGGTCCCCCCAAAAAATGGGTCAAAAAAAATTACGGCGTGGGGTTCGGGGCCCGCTTTTTGGATTCTAGATGCTCTGTGGTGCGATCTGAGACAATTTCTGACCACTTTAACCAATGTTTTTTGAGGAAAAGATGGTGGTGTACTCATTGCCTGCCTTTATTGCGATGTCACATAAAAAAAAAAAAATTGGTTTCGTTTTTTTTTTTTTGGGGGGGGGGGGGCCATGGCCCCCTTTGGCCCCCCCCCCTGGATCCGCCCTTGCCCAGCCCCCAGTCAATGTTGTCTCTCATTGTGCGGTGTGTGCTCCATCTGCTGAAGAGAACAACATTGACTGGGGGTGCGGGGGAGTTGGTGACCGTTGAAAGCTAATGTTATTTCCAAGTGTCCCAACCATTTTGGCCGGGATTGTCTGAATGTACAATAGCCTTGATATTGGATTTGGATATTGCGCGTAGTACGCACTCAAATAATAATACACACAAGCGCGCGCGCTGTTAACATGGTCAATGCACACGATTCACTATGACGGTGCACCATGTCATTTTGGCCGATATTCCTACAAAATACAGATTGTGTTCGACGTCAAAGCCATATTAGGATACACAAACAACGTATCATCTTCTTCAATTTGTTTTTAATCCCTCATTTGGACGAAAAATCCATTCAAACCATAGTGTAACCACGGTTCACCGCTGTAAATTATATAAGAAGCAGAGTCACTCAATTCCTTTATATTTCGGTTTGGATGGATCAACGATGGATTTTTTCGGCAAATTAACGGAATACGTGTATACAAACAAATTGACAAGGATTGTATGTTGTTTGTGTATCCTAAAGAGCCTTTCAAGTTAAACACAAACTGTCTTTTGTACAGCTGTTGTCCAAAATGGCATGGTGAACCGTCATGGTGAACCGTTACGATGCACGCAACAATAAAGTCGTGATTTTAAGGGATTGGAACATTTGTATTTTTAATTTCCAGTTTTGTAGTACTATCAATAATTTTTATCTGGCCTAAATATGTGTTCTTTCATTGATCCTTCGGCCACCATTTCATATTTTGGAAACAAAACTCAAGAAAACAGCTCCCCAAACGGCATGTCATGCATATTTTGAACAATAAAAACATTCAGACAATCCTGGCTAAATCTCGTTGGGCCCGCAACCCCCTAGCCCACGGTCAATGTTGTCTCTCATTGCGCGGTGTGTGCTTCATCCGCTGAAGAGAACAACATTGACTGGGGGTGCGGGGGAGTTGGTGACCGTTGGAGGCTAAAGTTATTTCCAAGTGTCCCAACCATTTTGGCCGGGATTGTCTGAATGTTCATTAGCCTTGACATTGGATTTGGATATTGCGCGTAGTACGCGCTCAAAAAATTATACACACACGCGCGCGCTCACAAGAGCGCTGGTAACATGGTCAATGCACACGTTTCACCATGACGGTGCACCATGCCATTTTGGCCGATATTCTTACAAAATACAGATTGTGTTCGACGTGAAAGCCGTATTAGAATACACAAACAACGTATCATGTTCTTCAATTTGTTTTTAATTCCTCATTTGGACGAAAAATCCATTCAAACCATAGTGTAACCACGGTTCACCGCTGTAAATTATATAAGAAGCAGAGCCACTCAATTCCTTCATATTTTGGTTTGGATGGATCACCGATGGATTTTTTCGGCAAATTAACGGAATATTAAGTGAATATAAACAAATTGACAAGGATTGTATGTTCTTTGTGTATCCTAATGAGCCTTTCAAGTTAAACACAAACTGTCTTTTGTACAGTTGTTATCCAAAATGGCATGGTGAGCCGTCATGGTGAGCCGTTACGATGCACGCAACAATAAAGTCGTGATTTTAAGGGATTGGAACATTTGTATTTTTAATTTCCAGTTTTGTATTACTATCAATAACGTTTATCTGGCCTAAATATGTGTTCGTTCATTTATCCTTCGGCCACCATTTCATATTTTGGAAACAAAACTCAAGAAAACAGCTCCCCAAACGGCATGTCATGCATATTTTGAACAATGAAAAAAATCAGACAATCCTGGCCAAATCTCGCTGGGCCCGCAACCCCCCAGTATAGCAATTGTCTCACTGAGTATAGGTGTTACTTAGCCATGTGGCGAACAGACATCAGCATTTCATTAGCGTATTGTGCATACGTTATAATTGCCACTGTGTTCACAAGCACCCGGCATGGCATCGAGTGAGGCTGTTCTTACTATGATCCCCCATACAGGGTACATGTAGGTATAGCTGGTGTCCCATTCATTGTTGGCAAGCCTTGTGTCCCAGTTAGATGGATTGCTGAACAAGAGCAGCACCGGAACAGTACCAATTGAAAATAGGCCAAAGTAAGGCCAGGAATCATGCTGAAATATCTTCAAGATTGATGAATATACGACATCCAACTTCATACAGTAGGTGGACTGCAACTTGTTGACAGCAGTAATATGGGTATACCCAAAATAATGGGGAATTGATTACCAAACTCTTCAGATCAAAGAAAATCTTGTTGGAGCAGCACAACAGCCTGATACTGAGATATGTTAAAGGTAAACATTTAACAGACGTCACTATGACGTCATTACATGTCGTTTGACATCACATTAAAAGGGGCATTTTCTAATCTCCATATCTACATAACTGTATATCAGTTCTGTATTTTGGTTTTTACTTGCTACAATCCTGGCCAAATCTCGCTGGGCCCGCAACCCCCCAGCCCCCGGTCAATGTTGTCTCTCATTGCGCGGTGTGTGCTTCATCCGCTGTAGAGAACAACATTGACTGGGGGTGCGGGGGAGTTGGTGACCGTTGGAGGCCAAGGTTATTTCCAAGTGTCCCAACCATTTTGGCCGGGATTGTCTGAATGTACAATAGCCTTGATATTGGATTTGGATATTGCGCGTAGTACGCGCTCAAATAATAATACACACACGCGCGCGCGCTGGTAACATGGTCAATGCACACGATTCACTATGACGGTGCACCATGTCATTTTGGCCGATATTCTTACAAAATACAGATTGTGTTCGACGTCAAAGCCATATTAGGATACACAAACAACGTATCATCTTCTTGAATTTGTTTTTAATCCCTCATTTGGACGAAAACTCCACCCAAACCATAGTGTAACCACGGTTCACCGCTGTAAATTATATAATAAGCAGAGTCACTCAATTCCTTTATATTTTGGATTGGATGGATCAGCAATGGATTTTCGGCAAATTCACGGAATAAGTGAATACAAAGAATTGACAAGGATTGTATGTTGTTTGTGTATCCTAATGAGCCTTTCATGTTAAACACAAACTGTATTTTGTACAGTTGTTAGCCAAAATGGCATAGTGAACCGTCAAGGTGAACCGTTACGATGCACGCAACAATAAAGTCGTGATTTTAAGGGATTGGAACATTTGTATTTTTAATTTCCAGTTTTGTATTATTATCAATAATTTTTATCTGGCCTAAATATGTGTTCTTTCATTTATCCTTCGGCCACCATTTCATATTTTGGAAACAAAACTCAAGAAAACAGCTCTCCCCAAACGGCATGTCATGCATATTTTGAACAATGAAAACATTCAGACAATCCTGGCCAAATCTCGCTGGGCCCGCAACCCCGCAGCCCCCGGTTAATGTTGTCTCTCATAGTCTAGGGGCTAGACGCTGTTCTTGTTTGCTACGCCGATAACCCGCCACCAAGATAACCGGCCACCGCGAGAGGGCGCTTTCACGACCAACCGATATCACCCAAGAACCTGTCAGAACAACGTCTAGGGCACTTGCTATTGGTTGTGTAATGCGCGCGAATCTGCTTTGCCTAACGTATGTAGCGCGTATTATATATGTTGCATATTTACCCGAAATATATGCATATTCATATAGTCTGATCCCCTGACGTACCATACCGCGCCGTATATATCCCGCGGATTGAATCATGATGTACATGTACAATATGTGTGTATACATGTTATGGTGACTACAAATTCGTATCCTTGTGGAGACACACACACAGTAGGGAACAAAACATTGTAAAGGTCTCCACAGGGCAATTTCTATAGATGAATAGGTCTCCACAAGGTTTTCACGAAATAGATATATGGGTTTTACTCATTAAACTAGGAATTTCCAAGGTGGGTTGATTCGTCGCAAATGGGAAAGTTTTAGAAAAGGGATATCAAGTCCAAATTTCAGCCAAGGAAACTAATTCTGGTAAAAAAAAAGAGCATTTTGAAACTTCACTTTCACAATTGAACACTTTACTACACGAGGACAAAAAAAATGTCTCCACAAGGATACAAATTTTAGAATGTGTGTGTGTGTACGTGTGTGCATGAGTTTGTCTTACATACGCAGTGTGGACTTCCGAACAAAAGACGTCCACATAATGTAGGTAGCACCGACGTTGTGTGGACTTACCCCACGTCCACACAGTGTTTCCCCATTTCTGGAAAACAGGTTTAGAGGCATTTTTGGGTTAGGTTTATCTGTAGCAGAATGAAGAGAAACACTAAAGGGAATCATAGAAAAAAAATTGGGTTGAAAGAGTTTTCACAGTTTGAGAAAAATGAGTTTTTTCACTGGTTTTTCTTAACTACACGAAAGCAATGGAAAGTCCACACTAGTCATGTGAAACAAGTAGGTGTGTGTACGTGTGTGCCATTTCTCCGTCTTATTTTACGAACCAAACAGCGCGAGCGTACTGCAATGCTACCTCAGGCGGGCCCGGCGCCGCACACGGCCGGCTGGCAACCCGCGGCTCGGCCGACAGCAGAATTATCCACTGTTTATGTCCGAAACTTCCAGCCAGTAGTATAGCGAGCTACCAGACTATTGTGCAATTGTATGGCAGATCTGTTTCGTGTGTGCGCGTGCGTCAAGAGGAAATTGCATACACAATTGGCGCACGCGCCCTAGTTTCCCACATTTTTCTGGGTGAAATTTAAGCAAGTACCCTAGACGTTGTTCTGACAGGTTCGTGGGTGATATTGGTTGGTCGTGATAGCGCCCTATCTTTGTGGCCGGTTATCGCGGTGGCGAATTATTGGCGTAGCAAACAAGAACAGCGTCTAGCCCCTAGACTATGTCTCTCCTTGCGCGGTGTGTGCTCCATCCGCTGAAGAGAACAACATTGACTGGGGGTGCGGGGGAGTTGGTGACCGTTGAAAGCTAAGGTTATTTCCAAGTGTCCCAACCATTTTGGCCGGTATTGTCTGAATGTACAATAGCCTTGATATTGGATTTGGATATTGCGCGTAGTACGCGATCAAATAATAATACACACACGCGCGCGCGCTGGTAACATGGTCAATGCACACGGTTCACCATGACTGTGCACCATGTCGTTTTGGCCGATATTTTTACAAAATACAGATTGTGTTCGACGTGAAAGCCGTATTAGGATACACAAACAACGTATCATCTTCTTCAATTTGTTTTTAATCCCTCGTTTGGACGAAAACTCCACCCAAACCATTGTGTAACCACGGTTCACCGCTGTAAATTATATAAGAAGCAGAGTCACTCAATTCCTTTATATTTTGGATTGGATGGATCAGCAATGGATTTTCGGCAAATTCACGGAATAAGTGAATACAAAGAATTGACAAGGATTGTATGTTGTTTGTGTATCCTAATGAGCCTTTCATGTTAAACACAAACTGTATTTTGTACAGTTGTTGGCCAAAATGAAATAGTGAACCGTCAAGGTGAACCGTTACGATGCACGCAACAATAAAGTCGTGATTTTAAGGGATTGGAACAGTTGTATTTTTAATTTCCAGTTTTGTATTACTATCAATAATGTTTATCTGGCCTAAATATGTGCTCTTTCATTTATCATTCGGCCACCATTTCATATTTTGGAAACAAAACTCAAGAAAACAGCTTCCCAAACGGCATGTCATGCATATTTTAAACAATGTGGCGAACAGACATCAGCATTTCATTAGCGTATTGTGCATACGTTATAATTGCCAATGTGTTGGCATGGCATCGAGTGAGGTTGTTCTTCCTACGATCCCCCATACAGGGTACATGTAGGTATAGCTGGTGTCCCATTCATTGTTGGCAAGCCTTGTGTCCCAGTTGGATGGATCACTGAACAAGAGCAGCACCGGAACAGTACCAATGGAAAATAGACCAAAGTAAGGCCGGGAACCATGCTGAAATATCTTCAAGAACGATGAATATACGACATCCAACTTTATACAGTAGGTAGACTGCAACTTGTTGACAGCTAATATGGGTATACCCAAAATAATGGGGAATTGATAACAAAACTCGTCAGATCAAAGAAAATCTTGTGGCAGCAGCACAACAGCCTTATACTGAGATATATTATAGGTAAACATTTAAAAGACGTCATTATGACGTCATTACATGTCATTTGACATCACATTAAAGGGGCATTTTCTAATCTCCATATCTACAAAACTGTATGTTGCTATTATTTTTATGCACTTTTATCAACATGGGCATCCGCATGGGGTGGGGTGGCCAAATGCCCCTTCCCTCGTCCGCCCACCCTCGAAATATATGATAAATTGAGAATGTGCTTGAGAAAAAACAAAGATTATAAGAACTTTGCCCCCCTCTTGAAAAAAAAATCTGGCGCCGCCCATGTAAACGTTTGCATTTATATACGAAATGTATACAAATGTAACGATATGGGGTTTTGGGTTTAAAATAATGAATAATTCACGAGGAGCATAAATAATGCAATGTTATTTTCTGGCTGTTCCTTTTAGTGTACTTACCCCGCCAGCCTAATTGCCCCAGAACAAGTTTGGATATGTTCGGCGACATTTAGGTCATTTGAAAATTCTATTTTGAGAATGAATATTTGGTAACAGCATGTCATCATTGTTGCCAGTAATCAAAGTTAACACTCCTTCTGAGTTAATTTTATGCGCCACGAGGGGTCGTAGTCATTGCAATACCGCTTACATGGTATGTCCTCTTGCGAGCAGGCCGTGAAGGAAGCTCAGACCGAGCCAACTCTTGGCTAAAAGTCGCCCACTTTTCACTCATTTTGGGGGTAAGTTGAATTCTAATCAAGTATTGAGTAGATAATGTAAGGGACATAGAAGAGGTTGGTTCATATGATTATTGTCAAACTGATTGATTTTTATAGTTTTTAGGATGTTAGTTTTGTGTGAAAGTGTCAAAACTTTTCTAGAGTTGAATGACCAGTTTCGTACACATTCACTGCATAATGCATTATATAATGGCGACATTGAGTTCAGCATTGTGTACATTCAGTACGTAGTGTGCGTATGCGCAGCAAAACGTTGAATCTCGACCACACTGTGCAATTAGACCTACTCGCTTTACAGTATTTTGAAATATTGTTCGTGTATGTCGCATTGTTTATTGGTGCACGGGACCTTTTATGATAGAAGCTATTTCCTTAAATATGTTCCCCATGTATACTATTGGTATGTTTATGTATTTTAATTTGTAGCTGAGACTGTCAAGTCACAAGCTTTGAAGGTTGACATTTTAAGTGCATTAGTTACAGGCCTTCTCTATTTTATATCAGGGTAAGACTGTGATTCTTTTTTATGCTTGATTAATTTGTCATCCTATTTAGTATAATTATAGAGTGATCATGACACCTGCCTACAAAACAACTATATTATTTATAGTTTATGCTGTATAATTAAAATACTTGTTGTTTATAATATTAATTTAATCAAATAACTTTGGAACAAGACTTACAAAAGTTTAAGATCAATTCATGTTATTCATGGTCAACAGGGTCTTCTTTTATGGTCTTCTCAGTCGTCTTTGTCATTCAGGGAACTTCATTTGGGTTTTTCCCTGTGTCTTACTTGGATCTACATTGTCGTCCTATTGGAATCTTTATTCGTATCTTCATTTGGATTATTTGGTATAATTGGAGAAAGTGAATTAAATTAATACTTAATCAAGTGAATCAGTGTAAACAACCGTCTGAGTGTTCCAGTTCATTTCCACTTGCTTTACACCTTACTCTATATATTTTCATGAGGGTGAACCTGACCACCCTTATCATCGTTGGGGTTGCCACCTCGCGACACAAATAATTATAATCTTTTAATCGTTGTTAAGTAACTCTATCCGAGTATGTTCATTCCCAAGTAGCATTTTGTGTATCATGGTTCAGTTTATTTATTGAACACCGTAATCCAAAACGGCACTCGTGCACAGCATGTTAAACATTTTGACATTAGGCCTGGTCACCTGACCCACATGCGACCCAGAGCAAATTAAGAATGGTCATTCCAGCACTCCCCCCCGACAGATAATGGCGTGAAACTATCCAACATGTTGTGCTAAAATTGTTAATTCAACTCCGCCTATCTATCTCTGATACTATTTGTGTATACAATTAAGCGGCATATGTCAAAGACTGGCTTTTTGCTTCATTCGAAAACCGCTAGTGAACTATTTTTAACATAACTGTTTTACATTCTTAGGAGTAACTTTTCAATTGTCGGTTAAGACGATGCTACGATGATTGTGGGGAAATGCAAATGATTACTTTTCCCTGTTATAATATTAATACACGTTGATCAATTCATCAACCGAATTTCTCCAAGCGTGGAATCCAAACGTAAAATGTTAAATGTAATCAAAAAATAAGCTTGTGTCATTGTTTAACCGTCTGATTTATCTTTGGCAGAAAAGCATACCCTCGGCATATTTCAAGTTATTTTTTTTCGTTGCTTAGTATATTTTACGCTTTACAATACGGGCGATTCCCAATAGTGCGCCTTCAAGAGTTTGCAACGCATTGGCCAATCACAATGCGCAAAATCCGTCGACCCAACGCCCGTTTGGAAAAGGTCGACTGATTTCGCGCATTGTGATTGGCCAACGCGCTGCAAACTCTTGGAGGCGCACTATTGGGAATCGCCCGTATTAAGTAATCACTTGGTATTCCTGGTCTTACCTTGGCTGTCGACGTATGATGTGAGAGCAAGAAGAAACAGCACGATCACCTTCAAATTCATCGTGACTCACGGAGAAGACCTGCAATCGTCACTGATGATCAAAAAGACAAATCGAAAATTGCCTGTTATTCTCCCTATATTTTTTGATTTTTTTTTTTACAAAAGACAAAATAATCTTCGATGGCCCTATAGCTAAACATCTTTCACATGACATACTCTGATCAATGTATGTCAAATTCCATTCTTATCACCAAAGGTACAATTCCTTGAGATATTTGCCCTATCTGTCCCACTATGACACAAGTGGATACTCTTAACCCTAAAGGGACCGGGTTATTTTGACCATCTCTCAGCCGGGGGGGGGGGGGGGGCGGATTCCAACCCCCCCCCCCTAAGATCTCGGCCATCGAGTGACAAAAGAAAATGAAACTTGGCACATGCATAGAGCAACTCTTCCTAAACATACCCAAGAAATTTCATGACTATAGGTCATAGGGCTTTGGCAACTTTTTCGCGAAAGTGACAATTTTCGTTTTCACGAAGTAACGCTCAAGTTCCATTTACCATTGTAATGTATGGCATGCACTCTGCTCAAATGCGAGCAAAAACGTTTTCAAGAAGTAAACCTATTTCTTGTTTGAGCGCGCGCGCGCTGACCTCCGTTTCCACGAAGTCACACTCTTCTAGTCACACTCTTCTACTTCGTGAAAACGAAACTTTACAGTTCGCAGCTTTGTTTGGTTTCACAATTTTTTTTTCTCTTATTTCTTGTTGTTTTAATACACAAACAGGTCAAAAAGCAACTTTAATAACATCAGTACATCAAGTGTCCACAACGAGAAACCCAACTGAAAATTCTCTGCAGTTTTGACACAAAGTGTTGTTCTAGAAGGCGTTCAACTTTAACTGCCGTTTTCTCCGATTGCTAGTTTTTACCGGTATTTACATGAGTTTTACTTCGAGGTGTCGGTGACATTCTGGCCATAACGCATCTAGTGAAGTTTGCTTGATAGTTTTTCATGTATGGGTCGGGAAGATGTCCGCATCATAACAGCTGAGCACGTAAGGATAGGTCCTAGCGATATTGTGCTGTTTAAATTAACTGTGATAAGCCCATCATCATTTTTAGACAAGGCTTCTTTGGGGCATTTCATTAACAAATGAAAATATTAATTACAAATGATAAAATTACAAAATCTATACAAATCAAAATATACATAAATATAAAAACTTGTTAGTTATGAACTTGGAATGGACTGATGTAGGCTTAACGTATTTGTTTCTAATTCAGGAATGCTTCATATGGCAAAACCGAAGAAGAATGGGACGGCCATCTCACTTTGTAACTACATGTATTAATAAGATATTAAAGCCTCGAACTAGCGGTGATTGATTCATTCTTCAATGACCTTGAAAAGATCGACATCGTTATTCAACTGCTGCCTTTTGCTTACCACCGCCTGTAGTCCCTATAACGTGGCGACGTTCAGTGGCGCACCCAGGATTTCTTTTTACAAATTTGTTAAAAGTTAAGTTTTTTTTGGTTGTTTTTTAAATTACCCAAATGTTTTTGCTGCATAAAAAAAAAAATGGGTTTTTTTTGGTTGAGGGGCGGCCTATTTGTGGTGGCGCCACTTACACCCCTATTATACTACTCGAAAACAAGCCACATTCATATCATCAAGGCTAAATCATCGTGGGACTAAAAAAGAAAACAAAACAAAATAAAAAAACCCGGGGGGGGGGGGAGCGCCCCACCCTCCTTGGGTGCGCCACTGTCGACGTTAACCCCGACTGTAACATACTTCTTTGTTGACCAACTTCAAATTCATTCAGAGAAATACTGGTACTTTTACCTAATTAATGCTCGTTATTTAACCTCTGTGAACAATTACGGTGTTATGAAATTTAGTCCGAAGTTCTAAAACAGTGGCGTCTGGAAATTTGGCACAAAACGGCTGAGTATATCCCTTACGTGTATGGCGCACTTGAATAAATCCATGAAAATACCAAATTAACATTTACAAATTTCGGTAAAGTTGATACATTCTAATTCACCATTATTATCTCTACTTACAAACCCAACTAAGTTTGGATTTTCTTTTTGGGGGGAAATTTTCAAAGGGTTCAATGTGCACTTCGAAATGAAATCGGTAAATCACGCCGAATACAATTTTGCTTCTAACTTTTTAACCATGGTTTACGGGTAAATGAACTCGTAATTATAAAAGGGAGTGTTAAGAAATTGATGAAATGTCACTTTCTGTGAAATTTCAGTTAACCCTTTTGCTCTTGCTAGGCGCTACAGGCGAGAAATCAAAGTCTGTCACGTAAGAAAAATACGTTATTTGAGAGAGCCGAGGTGAGCTTTTTATAATCGACAAAAACTCGCCCCTAAATGGGAGGGCGAATCAAAGGGAGCTTTAAATTGTCAACAGAAACTCGCCCCTTATTGGGAGGGCGTGTCAAAGTGAGCTTTAAATTATCAACAGAAACTTACCCCCTTATTTGGAGGGCGAGTCAAAGTGAGCTTTAAATTGTCAAAATCTCGCCCCCTTAATGGGAGGGCGAGTCAAAGAGAGCTTCAAATTGTTAATAGAAACTCGTCCCCAATTTCATTGTCGTAGAACACTGCTGGCTGGAACACATTTTTTTCCCTGGATGTAGGGGGTGCTGAAGCAAATTCCAGCACCCCAATCCAAAAAGTTTGGGGATGCTACAGCACCCACAGCACCCCTGTTCCCGTAGGCTTGAAACTTGATTTCTATACTAAACCCTCACACCTTAAATCCTGGCGGGTACCATTGCCTTAGCGTACGGAAGTTGTTGTTTGACACGTATCAATGATTTTCTATACAGGCTCTTAACATATGAAAAGAGTCAATATTGTCCAACCAGGCCTTGACTCAAAGCTTAGAAATGCTTTTGGGCTTGAGCTTTATAAATATTTTTTTTCAATACAAACTGTTTTCGTGTGTGTCTGTATTTGATTGCTTGGTCTTGGTGGCTCAACGTCCCCCATGATGGATATGAAGATTGATGATGATATGTGTGTGTGTGTGTTTATTTTATGAACCGGAGCCTCGCCATTCAAACCGAAATGGTAAAAACCTCTAGTTTATAATTCTAATACGAAATAGAAGTCACGGACCATACATACTTATTTTAAAAGTCTTTGGAGAAAGGAAGTTACTATAATAGACATACTATATGTAAAACACATCCAAAGATGGATTTCTTTAAAATAAGCGACTTTTTCAAGGGAATAAAAATGTTCCAGAAAACTGAACCTGTCTTACCCCTCGAATCATTTTCCAAGGAATAATATTTTTCATAGGAAAAAAAATCAGTGTAGCAGTGTAACATGTGGCCCTTTCTGTCATAATCAACATTTCATTCCTTGCTTGATAATCGTCTTCACGGTGGTAAAGACTGAGGATTCGGTAGTCATTAGCAAACATGATGACTGCAGTTTGAAGTTTAGAGGTTTGCCAACTTGGTGTGAGATAACTCCAAACTTGGTGTGACAAAAGGCTAGGAATATATCAACAGGTTATAATACTTTGAACTGCATTTCATCGTTTTATTAATTAACATGTCAGAAGTTTCTGTAATGATACATCTTCCCATTTGTTTACCGCCTTGCTATACAAAAGTTCAGTCGTCACGTTTTATTGAATCGTGAAGGTAGATGAAGCTAGCTGAATCCAGTTTGATTTCGTGCCGTGCACACGAGGTCAAGGGAAATCAGCATGGGCGAAACTCTACGCATGCGTGTATGAATTTTCATTGATGCATTCTTTGTGAACTGGTGTATTGCGCATGCGTGGGCCGCTGGGCAGTGGCGCACCGTCACATATTGCATGACTATTCTGCCACTGGCAAACCCAGGCCGGTGTTGCATATTGATTTATACTGGCTAAACCAACAAAACGGAACCTTATTAATTGAAGGACATCGGCGTAGGAACCCGGTACAGTATACACAAACAATCTGCAAGGTGGACCATGTCACAGATGTTTTCTTTTTGTATCTACCCTGATCGAGATTCAAGATCTAGCACATCACCTCTTCGAAAACATATTTGCCAAAAATAGTTCAAAGACCGGGTCAGAGCTTGGGCCCCTTCATTTCTACTAAACCCCAAATCGTGATTTGGCCGGCGCATAGGCATTTTTTGGCCTATTTACTGGTCTGCCCCACCCGTAATCTATAGTTGAGTGCTCGGGCACAACCCGACCACTCTCTGTTATTGTTCTGATAAATCTTTCTTTTTTTTCTGGACCATACTTTTACGCGGGTTTTCTCCTAAATGGTTTTATGATATGAACTTGTAATCTTTAACATATATCGGCCCTCATCTTTAGTGGTGCGTATTACTGTGACGTTATGATGACGTCATCTTTCACCGATAATTCTTGAACAAAACGATCAATTGTTTTTCAACCTTGTAATCAGATAGATCATTAATTGATGAACATGTTTTGTTTGTACGTTAAATCGCTTGACCTTTACCTCTGGGTCTACCGGAAGGTCAAAGTTACTAGATCAATTCAAAACGAAGACTTTAGCCTGAAATCAAAATAAAGCAACAATTCTTCCAAACGGTTTACGGTATGATCATAAAACCTTGTGTGAACTTGTACCATGTAACGAAGATGTTATTAATTGTGTTACTTCATCATGACGTCATCAGGTATCAAATTAAAAGCGATTTAAGGGCAAATTTTGACAAAATAGTTTGCGCTATATCTTTTAAACTTTCGTGTGTTTTTTTTTCGTGAGGTTGTATAGACTTTGCCGTGAGAAACATTTCTTCTTCCCGGACACAAAACTGCCCCTTATTAGGAGGGCGAGTCAAAGTGTGCCCCAAATTGTCAACAAGCTAGTGAGCTTTATTGTCAACAGAAATTCGCCCCCTTATTGGGAGGGCGAATCAAAGAGAGCTTTAAATTGTAAATAGAAACTTGCCCTATTAGGTTGGCGAGTCAAATTGTACTTTAAATTGCCAACAAGATAGTGAGCTTTAAATTGACTCGCCCCCTTATTGGGAGGACGAATCAAAGAGAGCTTTAATTTGTCAAAAGAAACCTGCCCCCTTATTGGGAGGGCGAGTTAAAGTGAGCTTAAAATTGTCAACCTAAACTCGCCGGCTTATCGGGGGGGGGGGGGGGGGTCACAAATGAGCTTTATATTGTCAACAGAAATTTGCGCCCGTATTGGAAGGGCGAATCAAAGTCAAGCTTTAAAATATCAACAGAAATCCGACCCCCCCCCCATTATTGAGCAGGCAATTCGAATTTAGTTCTCAATTGTCTACAGAGTCCGCCCCATATTCAGAGGGCGAATCAAAATATCATATCAATTAAATATGTTCCCTTATTTGGAGGATAAATCAATATAGTAGAGCCCCTAACTTTAAAAATCCGCCCCCAATTTTTGTAGGGCGAATCAAAGTATACTCCTCAGTTAAAATGTCATCAGAAATCCGCCACCTTAAATTGGACGATGAATTTAACCTCCAAGTTGTCCACAGAAATCCGCACCTTATTAGAGAGGGTGAATCAAAGAGTGCTCTAAATTGGCAAAAGAAATCGACCCTAATATTGAGAGGGCGAATCAAAGCTGGGAAAGTGAATCGAAGCATTGCGCTATGATCAAAGTAAGCTCTAATCTACTTTTCAACAGAAATCCGATTACTGAATCACTCTGGAAATATGCAACACTTCACAGGGTTTATGTTAAAAAATAATCTGGACAAATATCCAATAGTTTGGTGATTGGTCATTCTTTTCTAGAGTGATTTGAATATTCAGAAATAGGTGTACTCAAAACAGTTTTGTACTCATTTTCAGAAGTATGATTGCCACTTAATTCAGTCAACAAAAAACAACAACCCATACAAGTCAGTTCATTATCTCTTGGTTGGTTGATAGAGCATTCATACAATTACTTTTCCGAAGTACAAAACAATAGTCTTCTCAAAAAAAAAAAAAAAAAAAAAAGTAATGTAATGTCAACCTTATAGTACTCAAACATATTATTCAATAAATTTCATCTATGACTTAGAAAAGTTTGTACCCAATATGAGATTGATGTGTTTATTAGTCATAGTCATTAGTTTTTCTTTATCTTATCAGATCGGTGTTTTTTTAGAACGTCAATAGTTATTTCACCTTGCAGTCGCACGTTTGTGGATATAACATTTCGTTTAGTACACACGATGAAAGCTGTTTTTGAATAACAAATAGTTTATGAATTTAAACTCGTTTTTTTTTGAACAGTTAATAATATGGACTTGTGGTATAGATTGTTACGACTTATTCCTTATTCTTGGACTTACAATCTAGCTTAATCCTTAATGATATAGTCCTAAACGGTAGTTTTAGTAATATTTTTGTAGTTTTTGCAAGAGACTGGGTGTGTTTTGAAGTATCGTTTTGTAATTAGTCCTAAAACGGACGTTGTCGCAAGATGGCGGCTATCGCCGATCTTTTGGCGGGAATTGCCATTTCAGTGGTTTAAATGATTTATACTTGTCATGCTTTAGCCATCCCTTTGATATTTCATTTTAGTAATTATTGTTTAGCATTTACTTTCAATTACTTGGCTTAATCGTCCATGGAGACATATTTTACTTTTAGATATTTCTTATAATTTGTCATGTAAATTTTTATTTAGGCACTCTATCCTCTGTATTTGAGGAGACAACATTTGATTTACTCTTCTCTTCATTTTACAGAAATAAAACAACAGAGATAACAGAGCATTTGTTTCAGCCGTTCCTCCTATATGAAGAACTTGCGCGCATCTGCTCACGGAGCCCCGTGACCCTACGCTCAGCGCATGAAAATGACAGGAAAACAGAGCCCTCATTGCAAACTTTTGTCAGTAAAAAGAAAGTACGTCTATGTTCCTCACCAACTCGCTACGCATTTGAAATTTCAGATTATTACCTGTAGATTGGTTATTTTAACAAATATATGATGCACGAGGAAAAGGGGCTTTTTCACTCCAAAAACGGGCGTAAAACATCAAAATCGGCAAAGTCAATGGAGGTCAACAAGATTATTGATCATTTTCCGGTGGGTTGTCTCACTAAACTAAACGGCATAGTCGTTTTCTTTGTCCTACAGACTAAACTCGCACTTCTGAATAAACTACATGAAATTTCCTTTCCACTCATATAAGAATCATTTTGATTGGAAGAGTGGATGAAAGGGCTTTTTTGCTTCCAATCATGGAACGTCTCTCTTCCATACCATGACCTGATTATAATATGCAACGTGTTTCTGTAGTCTGGCTCCATGCATACAATAACCACGCGTGTATTGGTAAGTTGAACGGGGAACAAGGTCAGGCCACGCGTTCGTCTAGCCGCATTATTGAAGCACCCGTTGGGAAACTCTTCGTTGTGTCCTCTTGATTGTTCGTTTTTCACCAATTCATGATCAACGCCTTAAAACTACAGTTTTCAGTGCATGAATATACCTTCATACCACAAGTTTTCTGTTATTTACATAACATTCTCTTGATATCGATAAAATGAGTCTTTGTGCAGTTCATGTTTGTCGGACCATAGCATATTAGTCCCGAGAGGGGTGTATTTGTGCATATGGTTTGCGTTATCTCGCCTTCATAGTACAGTCTACATACGTATCACATTAATAAGTGGTTTGCTTATCAAATCTTGTATTACTACCATTGTGAGTGTGCTAAAGAAACATGAGTATTTCTTACATTAAAACTTCATTTAGCTGAACGTTTTTTCACTCCAAAACTTGTATTGTGTACGTGTACATGTATATGCTAAATAATGTGCACGGCAGCTAGAATCCCTCATTGTGTTAAATGGTCCGATCCATTTGAACTGTTACGCAATGATTGTGAGTGCTGTCTTTACACAAGGTCCGAGCCCCACGCACCCAGGGCCCGTGATGTATTGCACAAATTCCGGGCAAAGTTGTTCATATATTCCCATTTCGACACCGATCCCCCCGGTGTCACAGAAGGAAGGTTTTTTTTCTCCCTCTTTTTTCTGCTACTTCGACATGCTTCTGAAATATGTAACAAAATGGCACTTGTACGGTGGCCCACAACTGTCACGGCAAAAGCAAAAGCGCCACGGCAAGCGCAAAAGCGCCGCGGCAAGTGCAACAGCGTCGCGGCAAGTGCAACAGCACCGCGGCAAGCGCAACAGCGCCACGGCAAGCGCAAAAGCGCCACGGCAAAAGAAAAAGCGCCACGGCAAAACAAAAAGCGCCGCGGCAAAAGAAAAAGCGCCACGGCAAAACAAAAAGCGCCACGGCAAAACAAAAAGCACCGCGGCAAGCGCAAAAGCGTCACGGCAAGCGCAAAAGCGCCACGGCAAGCGCAAAAGCGCCACGGCGAAAGCAAAAGCGCCACGGCGAAAGCAAAAGCGCCACGGGTTTATTGGGAAGGGGCGTAATCATACATGCCGCTACTACATCAAAAATAAAATGGGAAGGAGAATGGCCGCCACCAGGAATTCTTATTTAGCACAGAATTTAATTCTTTAAGAAGTGATTTTATGGCTGAGAAAATAGCAAGGCCAAGGAAAACCGGTCAGGAAATAAATCGTCGATATTAATTTGTTGTAGGATAATTATTATTCCAAGAGAGTTGCTGCCGTGAATCAGAGTTTATAAAGGAGTGGGACTCACTATCAGCACCATCAGGGCCGTTCCTCATTTCTTTACATTTCGTGGGATGCAAACAATTACGAGGACGGGAGGCTCTGTGAGCTGATGCATTTTTTTGAAGAGTTTTTTTCCTTCCGACTAGCATGCAGAGAAGAGTTCCGTTAATTTGAGACTTAGTTCACCCATGGGCGTCGCGAGGGGGGCAAGGGGGCGCTCCCCCCCCGAATAGCACACAAAAAAGGAAGGGGAAAAAAGAGAAGAAAAAAAAGAAAAAGAGGCGCGAAGTCATAGTGGTGTAAATTGAATGAGTTGGGGGGGAGCAAAATGTCCCTGCCACCGTCTAAAACTGAGAAATCGAGAATTTGTTCAGAAATACAACAATTTTTTGGGAAAAATATGTTTTGCCCCCTCTAGAAAAAAATCCTGGCGACGCCCATGAGTTCACCGGTGTGTATACCAGTGTAGGCACACAATTGAGCTGCCCAGAGTTTGGATATAGAATAAGAAAGAAAGAAATTAACTCAGAACCTAGAACTCATTGGCCCACCCACCCCCGGCTCAAGAAACCAACAAGCCGAGCAAGACCTCATGATGCTTAGCGATAGCGATGATGAGTTGCCCTGTGGACAGTCTTCCACATCCTCGCAGAATCAGCCTGCAGGGCAGAAAGAAGGCTTGTTTCCGGCATCAAAGAGTTCCGTATTCACTCGAAACAAAGCAAACGGCTCTTTTCAGAGCCACCAAATTTTCATAGAAGAGCTTAGAACTGTGCATCTCAACGATAACACTTCTCCTTTGTTTAGTGTCTCTCCCTTACCCCCCCCCCCTTTTTAAAGTTAATTTATTTATTTCTTATTCTATATCCAAAGTCTTCGCCTGTGTTACGTTCCTTACATGAAATCCACGACCTAACCTCCTCTGTCGAAAGCGTTGCAACTGTCTAATAGAACGATCCATTTCTCGATTTGTGAGTTATCTTCAACTCAGTCATGTTTATTGGGAAGGGGCGTAATCATACATGCCGCCACTACATCTAAAATTAAATGGAAAGGAGTATGGCCGCCACCATGAATTGAGAAGTGATTTTATGGCTGAGAAAATAGCAAGGAAAACCGGTCAGTGCAAGCAACGTTCAGCGAAGAGTTTTGAAATTCCCGCTCTCTGGGAATTTCTAACCTAATGGGCCCGCGGGCGAGTTACGTGTTGACAAGCCTTACCCACCCACTGCCGCAGCCCTGCAGGAGAGCTTTAATCGACTTCCTAGATGTGTATGATATACTGAAAAAGAAAAAAAAAATTAACTCATACACTCTGGGCAGCTCACTTGCGTGCCTACACTGGTATACACACCTGTGAAAAAAGGCTCAAATTAACGGAACTCTTCTCTGCATGCTAGTTGGAAGGGGAAAAAAATGTCTTCAAAAATGCATCAGCTCATAGAGCCTCCCGTCCTCGTAATTGTTTGCATCCCACGAAATGTAAAGAAATGAGGAACGGCTCTGATGGTGCTGATATAGCGAGTCCTACTTTCCCTCTCCTTTATAAACTCTGATTCACGGCAGGAACTCTCTTGGAATAATCTTGGAATCATCCTACAACAGATTTAATATCGACGATTTATCAGTCCCTGAACGTTGCTTCACTGACCGGTTTTCCTTGCTATTTTCTCAGCCATAAAATCACTTCTCAAAGAATTAAATTCTGTGCTTAATAAGAATTCCTGGTGGCGGCCATTCTCCTTCCCATTTTATTTAACGGTGTAGTAGCGGCATGTATGATTACGCCCCTTCCCAATAAACCCGTGGCGCTAGTTTGCTTTCGCCGTGGCGCTTTTGCTTTCGCCGTGGCGCTTTTGCTTTCGCCGTGGCGCTTTTGCGCTTGCCGTGGCGCTTTTGCGCTTGCCGTGACGCTTTTGCGCTTGCCGCGGCGCTTTTTGTTTTGCCGTGGCGCTTTTGCGCTTGCCGTGGCGCTGTTGCGCTTGCCGCGGCGCTGTTGCGCTTGCCGCGGCGCTTTTGCGCTTGCCGTGGCGCTTTTGCTTTTGCCGTGACAGTTGTGGGCCACCGTACACTTGGGCCACTAGGCCGACTTCAACAAAAAAAACCTCTGGCCAATCGGTTTTTACTGACCATGTTGTTTTCCATAATCACCCGTATAGGCATAGCCGAATGCTTCTTCTCGAAGCATGGAATAATGTCTGCCTTCTCTGGATAATAACAATCAAGTCTCAAGCCCGCGGGAACAGGGGTGCTCTGGGTGCTGCAGCACCCCAAACTTTTTTGATTGGGGTTCCGGAATATGCTTCAGCACCCCCTACTCCCGGGAAAAAATGTGTTCCAGCCAGCAGTGTTCTACGACGATGAAATTGCTCCGCTTCGCTATACAGTATATATGCTTGCTCTACAAATATCCCCTTCGTTTTGTTCCTTTCTAGTTTCGCCGAGGCTAAGCGCAGCGCTTCGAAAGTCTAGCACAAACACTGTAAAATATCAAGAGGAGGTATTTCTAAATCTTCAGGCAGTGCAGAATCGACATTTCTTTCGAGGTTCCCACAATATGACATGTCTGTGAAATTTCTGCAATGACGGAAGCTTTTGACCCGAAAGCAATAACCTCAGCCATGACAATGGTGTCAAAGTTGATTATGCCTGCCAGGATTTTTTTCTTATTCGATCTTTCAATAGGGGTAAACGTTCATACCTTTCCCCTGAAGGTTTCTTTTTCATTGAAAAGTTCCATTGACGTTGCTAGCATTCTGTACTCAACATTAACAAAACAAGGTTCACCGTGACACATCCCCAACATAATAAGAGTGGGACAGGTTGTTATTGAAACTAGTCATGCTTTACGCCAATTCCAGTGTAGTTTCGTTTTAATAAAAAGCTATTCATGCTTAAGGCCAAACAAAAAAGTCTCCGGTTTCTGGTATGCGCGCGCGTCGCTGTAGCCATGCGCTTTGGCAAAATGAACAAATTTTTTTTCAATAATAGATGATGTCTCAAAACCGCCAAACTCACTGGTTTGACTGGAATCCTGCTGCTGCACAATTTTAACGTGTTTTTAGATAGGGTTATGATCGAGAATTAAGCTTTATGTGGCCTTTCTGGACTCCCATAAATTTGCACTAAGTCTAGTCGGGCACCATTTGCAGTTATCGGCATACATTTGAAGCAAAAAAAAAAAAACAGGTAAAAAAAAAAGCCGTGTCGCCGCATCATTTTTTTGGGCAAGCTCCATACCAGAAACCGGATTTTTTTTTTGGCCTTACCCTCTGCAAGTTTTTTCTCATAAAAACCCAGTAGACCGATAAATCTAGTCTGTCACGAGTCAATATGACCGATTAGGCTGGCGTTTATCGCCACCAGCTTCAATAGCATGAGACGACTGGGAATATTTATATTCCCCAAGGACCGGATGCTTACCCATCGCAGGTTGCTCCCCGGCTTATGACGGTACCCTTTTAAACTCAAGGGTGGAGAGAGGCAAGTTGGGATGGAGTGGCACAGCATATACCCGGCAGCTGGATTCAAACCCATTACCCTCTGATCATGAGTCATATAAAACCCTAACCACTAGGCTACAATGTACTCCCCAAATGAGATTGATGACTTAGTTTACTTCATTATAGAGAAATCGTTTTCACGAACATTTGTCTTTAATGTAAGAATGACTTTTGACTTTTGTTAGTTGGACTACCCCTAAAAGGGCCGGTTGGGGTTGGCCGAATTCTCCCCCCCCCCCCCAATCTGTATCCACAATACCCAAGCATTTTTTTTGGGGGGGGGGTGACGCGAGCTGTCCTGATTTTTTAACCTCGACTCTTGCGTATCGTTTAAAACCAAAAACCTTAATTTTGGAACACGGTTCTTGAAAAAATGAATTCCCCTATATACGTAGTGTACACATAGCAGAATAAGCATTGGTTCATACAAATAGTTTATTAATGATAAATAATAATTTGGGAGGCTAATCATCTTTACTCGCAGCTGGTATGCTGAATTGCAAAGGACGTGGCTACGACGTGGTCGAGCCGCGCGCTGTCACGTAAAGGCTTGCACGGCATAAACCGCAGTGGCACCGCCATGATCGCCGTGGTTCTGTAATGGTTCCGTCATTGATCGCCGTAGCACCGCGAAAAACTGTCAAAACCGCAGACCTTCGCGATTGCACAAGGGTTGTACTGCGGAGGCACGGCGGTGATAGAGGTCCTACTGCAACCCACGGTGGCACTGCGGAAGTTTTGAACATGTTCAAAGTTTACGCCGTGCCACCTCCGGTGTGACAGGGTATAAGCAGTTTTCAAGATAATTGTGGGCAATTAAGGGCTTACAACATGCCAACATGTCATTCGTTTAGTTTTCAAATGTGTGCATAAAGGAAAACGGAGATGAGCAATGAAATGCTATGAAGAAAAGGATGCTCGGAAGACGTAAAGAAATGAAAAAAATTACAATAATAATTTCAATTACTGGAAATGGATACCCCCTAGGGAGGCATTTCCCCCTAGAATCATGCACAAGCAATCGTTCCTGAATGGCCCCGTGATGTTTTGCGTCTTGAGGAATCGATCTAGGCTATTTGTGACTGGAACAAAATGTTGATGAGAAATATTACTTCGAACATTAGGGAACATTCATAAAAATACAACTTGACTTCCCAAGGTATAATGTTCGATGATATCTACTTCAGGGTACATTTTCATGAATTTACCCAACACTCAGATATTGATCAACTGTGAAAATAAACTTACCTTTTTAAACTCTTTGTTTCTTCAAGTCTCTCAGATACGCGTTCTATGATATGTGCCTTCAACGCTGAAGTCAGTACTACATGTACTAATTCCAAATCCAATGACAGCTTAATACATAATGCAAGTTGAGTGACGATGTTGTTAAATAACGTGCGCTTAAGTACTGGAAATGGTTGACATGCTTGAATAGAAAACTTTTAAAAAAAATAAAAGATTTTTTTTTTTTGGCTGGGCTCCCTGGCTGTCACGGTTGCATGGGTAATCATTGATACTGCTAGCGTTCATTGACTTCTTTTTAACCCACTAGCCCATTGGGGCGCAGGGGCTCATCTCTTGTTTTGAACTCCCCATGCAAGATCGTGACCGTTTACTTAAACAGAGAAACAGTGGACCCAATATAGAAGGCGCCTTTTAAATGGTCAGAATCTCAAGGTCAAGACGCAGTCTTGTTTTGAATAATTATTAACCGAATCTGCTTGTATTGGTATAGACCGTGGTTGTGCAAGGGGCTTTTTTCCATAGAATAATTTCTCGGAGGCAGATGACCGTAATTATACAAACAAGGTGCCATTTTGAAAGACATATTTTTCAGTGTTGTAGTCGAGGCCACAACCTCCGAGGCCGAGGCCAAGGCCGAGGCCACAGCCTACGAGGCCACAGCCTCCGAGGCCACAGCCTCCGAGGCCACAGCCTCTGAGGCCACAAAACACGTAATAAAATATAAATCACTAAAACAAGGCTAAGATTATGTTGGAGTTTTAACATCTTTTTAGTTGAATTCACTGAGTTTTGGAGTGCCTGGCTTACAACTTTACAGCTTGCAATGGGTTTCCTCTTGTAGGGGGTCCGGCGAATTTTATTTTCTAAAGGAAGAAATCTCAAGTTTTGTATCACTGAAAAGCAAATTACACGACAAAGTCAATGGCGTTTGAATCAGGCTC
The DNA here is from genome assembly GCF_015706575.1 of Patiria miniata. Lineage (NCBI taxonomy): Eukaryota > Metazoa > Echinodermata > Asteroidea > Valvatida > Asterinidae > Patiria > Patiria miniata. Next base: position 349,549 of record NW_024037067.1, read on the forward strand.
ATAGGTGTTTGCCCTTTGGAGTTACTACAATTTAAATGGCCAAATGGTGAGTTTATATTCTGTAAGATTTACAATATTTACTTTTAGCATGTTTTATAAATCTTATTTTCAAAACCTATCCAAATGCTTAATATCATAGGAATTCCCATTAAATAATCAACAACTTGATTTTTGAATCAGGTTTTACCACTCATAACCAAAAAGTTACGATCCCCCCGACCTTTGCACTGTCCAGGCGCGCGCCGAGCAAACACCGCGATGCGACCAGACAGTGCCAGACGGCCCGCCGTTACGCACGGGCAAAGTATAATTCCAGTCCCGCTCCGCACAACGGGATAAGTGTTCACGCATTATCACTGTTAATAGCGCGGTACCAGACAAAGTCTGGCAATGGCCCATCCCGCTCCAAACAACACGGCAACACGGAAAATGCGTGCATGATAACACTCAGTTCATCAAATTGACCATGAATTCTCAGATCATCCGATTTGAATCCAAAGGCTTCGAAGAATCTTAAGATCATGGCAAGAGGTAGGGAGTCCAGAGGTTTTGGCCGTATATCTGTAACCACGCAAAAATAGTCAATTTCAAACCGTGCTTTTACATGTAATAAGTATCAACATGGCTCTAAAAATACAAAATAAGTATCCTGGTACCACGAGGAATACTGACTCCTATTATTAAAACATTTATTCAGAACTTTGCATTCATTTGGATGGAAAAACGAATTCTGAAATCGCGCTTTCCATATCGACCATTTGCGCCAAACATTACCGTGTGAGCCGGAACTTTCATTTAAATCACTGTGTAAAAAAAAAAATCTACTTGATAAATCGTAACTGTTTTTATCATATCTTTATGAAAAATAAATGGTACAGACTAGTACCCTCGATTGTACCCAAAAAGTTCAGACTTTTACTGAAACAGTGGCCCATAAAAAGAAATGATTAAGCTTGCCGCACCTTGCCGCAAATCATTTTTAAAGCCATAGTCCATCATTTGCAGCCATCCGAAAAGTAACTGGCGTAATTACTGTTGAAAAACAAACTTGGTTGAAAGATAGTAAGGGAACTAAACTCCCTGTGAAATTATTCTTTCTGGGAAGCTGTCATTTTGAAGTAATCAACGAAAGAAGGCATTTCCAACGGTGATTCTTAAGAAGCACCGTTGGAAAATTTAAATTAGTAGTTCGTTTAGTTATTCAGCGCAGCGCGCACAAGTATTAGAACGACGCACACACGCGCGCGGTTGTTATAATTCGTCAGATCAGTGCGCGACGCCGCGTATAGCTGCAATTCAAAACAATTCAAAACATGATTCAGTAACTTTTGATTTGAAATTGAGATCTTAGAATGCTGCTTTTCTCGGAATGTACAGCTGAAGCTTAGCTGAAACTTCATCAGGTTAGTTGCTCAGTATCCTTCATTAGATTTTGAACACTTTTGTTGCTTCAAACGAACAAAATGCACTAATTACAAATGATGGACTATAGCTTTAAAGGTCGGGGTACAGAGGCGAAACGAGAAAATTATGTACAACACTGCAACCAGACTAGTCTACTACCACATGCTATTGTACGCAGACAAGGGCGGATCCAGGGGGAGGGGCCAAAGGGGGCCAGCCCCCAAAAACGAAACCATTTTTTTTGTTTTATGTTACATCGCAATAAAGGCAGGCAATGAGTACACCACCATCTTTTCCTCAAAAAAACATTGGTTAAAGTGGTCAGAAATTGCCTCAGATCGCACCACAGAGCATCTAGAATCCGAATTTTTTTTCGGGGCCCTTAAGCGGGCCCCGAACCCCACGCCGTATTTTTTTTTGACCCACTTTTTTGGGGGACCCAAAAAAATTGTGTTCTGGATCCGCCCTTGTACGCAGATGGGATTGGTGCCAGACTTATGTAGTCTGGCACGCGGTAACAGTTATAACGCTTGCACGCACGTAGAAAGCTGAAGCGCAGGCTAGGCGAAGATGCTATACGTACGTGAGTACGTTCAATCGCAACCATTTCCAGTTCATTCGTGCGTACATTGTATATGCGTTCGTTTCACGGAACCCACTGCGGCAGAATCTCGAGGGTTTGATACGGTAGAAAATTGAAATTAATTAGAATAGAAAACACACCGAAATGGGCGGCCTCGAGCCGGCCTCGACCGATTCACCGAGGCCGGAAGGCTCCGAGGCCGAGGCCGAGGCCATGAAAATCGGCCTCTTGGCCGGCCTCGAGGCCGAGGCCGGCCTTGAGTCCTCCAACACTGTAAACAAACCCCATTGCCGATCCACTATGCAAAGCTATTATTCTTTACTTAAGGAGAACACACAATAAATAATGTATTCGTTTGTTCTCCATCATAACATCACTCAAATGAAGTCCAAGCGGAATGTTTTAAACTTAACCTGTTAAAATTTCAGCACATTGAAATTACAATTTTCGTGAAAACAGTGAAATGCACAAGAAAGATGAGTGAATGCCAGCACTCTTCATCTCCACAAATCTGTCAATTAATTTTGATGTTGACATATGGAGTTATTTCACTGGTTGTTTGGTACAAATACTATATATAATCAATGTCAACGTTTTCATAATAATTCCGAGGGTTCCTTTTCGGATAAATGCAAGTGATCCTCTATGCCTTAATAAGGGAGATGCCGTCATTCGTCATCCATACCAGTTCACGTTATATTGGCATTTTAGAGTTTCGGCGGACACTATCGTTGTATGAGGGTGTTAACTGGAGAGGCTCAACTTGTATTTATCCATTTCAAATGAAGGTTCATGAATTTCGCTGCTTTAGCGAATCGAATTATTGAACACAAATGTCTACAAAGTATTATTTCACTACAGTTTTAACTGAATCACTAGACATGTGTTTTTTTAGAGTATTCTTTTTTTTTCTGGTAAAAGTAATAATCCATGTTAGACCAATCATTTATTGGATAACAAATACAACATAGTTGGACGTAACCCTTGATTTTGAATTTCAAGGTCATTAAATTGTTCCAAAATTAAGTGCCACCAAATCTCACGAAACATCTTCACCGTTAGTTTTTCGAACGATACAATTTCTGGCGAAATAATTTCACAGGACATCTTTTACCATGCCCATTTCATTAACTTTTAGCACGTTTTCTTCCAGCGAATTTCCACCGAAAATCTAGGCGACATGCACTTTAGAGTATACTGGTGTCTGCAATAGGCCTGGTTCTTTATAATTCTGACTCATAGCGATCTGTCAACGTCTAGTAGTTTCACCATTTTGCATTCCGCAGTTTTCAACGCCGACTTCATGCGTGATTAGTAATGCCTGTGAGGCCATTCGCCATGAACCAGCAGAATGGAAAGGGTTCAATAGAAATCGTCGGTTGTTTACATGACAGTGGTTATCGAACCATGACATGGGAGAATACCCGTGACAAAAGCATGTTTTTCTGCAACTGTATTCCTCGTGTCGCTGGCCTGTAGTGAATTTTCACTGGAAAAGAGTGTTTGTTCTCTCTTTGGAATGATGAGAGTATAGATCTGACATTTTTAGTTTATATTCAGTATGTTATATAATTAAGCTCAAAATAACAAATTGAACAATTTTGCGGCTCCAAATTTGAGGTGGGCTATTAGCTTCGGTCCAAAAATTACGCTACCGGTTCTATATGATCGAAAAGAGCATTGCTCATAGCGATTTTTGGCAAAGTATGTACGTCTAGAGTTGGAAAATGTGTAATACTTTTGCAGTGTGAGCGGTGGCACTTTTTTGGGTGTTATCACTTTTCTCCATAGACTTTGTACACAATCCTTTCTCCATAGGCTTTATACCCGTTTTTCCTCAAAAATATAACTGACTTGCATGATGAGTTTCGCGTTCACTTTTTCAGTTTCGAGTTGACCATGGCTTTGCATGGTGAAGATACTAATGAAAGGTTTGCGGAAACACCATGTGCGAATAATTTCTCAACTAAGAGAATGGTTCTGAAAAGAACCAGAGGTATAAACTCGACGTTCCGGTCAGTATGCTCTGACCGTCTTCAGGAGAGTGCCTAAACTCTAAGAAAATGAATACTTAAGTAGCAAAAGGTGAATTCAATGGAGTGTGAAGTTGCATCCTGTGAGGATGCCAAGTAGACAGGATCCTAGAGCAAGCTTGGTGCCCACTGAAGTGGAACAGTAGGGTTGCAGTGTCAGTAGAGGGAGGACCTAGGGTATAGGAGACCCATCAGTCTAAGGTAGTATATGGAACGGTCCGCTGGAACGGTCTAACGGAACGTTCCCGTTCCGACTTTTGAGACGCTCCCTTAGCGAACCGAATTTTTGAACATGAATGTGTACAAAGTATTATTCCACTATAGTTTTAACTGAATCACTAGACATTTTATTTAGAGTATTTTTTCTGGTAATAGTAGTCATCCATGTTAGACCAATCTTTTATTAGAAAACAAATACAATATGGTTGGACGTAACCCTTGATTTTGAATTTCAAGGCCATTGAATTGCTCCAAAATTAAGTGCGACCAAATCTCACGCAAGATGCATGGAGCATGTACTGTGTTCTCATTGTAATCAACTCAGTTTCATATCTCATTATGTGCAGAATATTGTGTAAGTGAAAAGGTTATTGTTCCTATTGAATTCCTTTTGTTCGTATTGATTTCTGTTTTGTAGGAATCCATTGGGGTGTTGGGGTGTTCTGGATGGATAGTACCTTTGGCGACGGGCAACCGCCCATGTTTATGGGGGCTCTAACCACTAGTTCCAACAGTTCACCCTGGCTCATGTATGGCTCCACTGAACTGCTTGTGTACGGCAGTGGCCACACCCCGGTATCCTGACCTCGGCTGGTCGGCTAAACTACATGAGTAGACCTGTATGTTGGACTCCTGTAGGTGAGGGACCTCTCCAGTCTAGTACATACAATCTGTATCGGCGGAATAGGCAGGCTTGGTTGATAGGCTTGTTCACCTGGTTATGATGGCGTGCAGTACTTCTTTCTGTGGTATTCCTTAAGAGTGGTTTGGAGATTGTCATTTTCCCTGGCGTCACACTGAGTATTCAGCCTCTTAAAAACATGATGAGTTCAGCCTTCAGCACCAGGGTTAAAGCCCCTGCTTCAAATCTGCCCTCTCACGGAACTATTGACACTTTGTCTTATTACGACGGCGTCCGAAACCCTCTTGGGAGGGCATCATCTGATAAAAATAGTTTCCGGAAGGGTCTTGCTCGACCTAGAAAAACTATCCTTTTTTGGTCAGCTTAATTGTCACAGTCTCTCTTCGCTGTCATCAAGAGAGGAACTTAATAAACATTATGTGACTACAATTTATCTGTTACCTGCATCCAAGAGCACTGTCAAGTGAATCGACCTGAAGACCCTGATATCCGAATCTCTAGTTTAGGATCATCAACCATCTTCACCTCTTCCGCAACTCGGAATCGACAAGGTGCAGCCGTTGGTGGTGTAGCAATAACTGTTCAAACATCACTGCTTCCGTTGCTGACTTCCATCTCTAAGATCAACGACAGAATTATGCTCGCCATCTTTAAAGACAATCCTAAGACATACGTTGTCTCCTTTTACTCTCCCACTAACACCAGTGATAAGGCGTCTATTACTGGGTTCTACAAAATGTCTCAATGACACCATTGCCTCCATTCCCCTTACATGCCCTTCTTGACATCGGATGGGACTTCAACGCTCATGTTGCAAGGCAGTTCTCCTACCACTCTACTACCAACCGTAATGGTCAGCTCCTCAGTGACGTTTTCGATCGTAACAACCTTTTGATTGCCATCACACTATTTAAGAAGTCCTCCAAAAAGCTCTGGACTCACCGTTAACCTAACAAGTACCTGTCACAGATTGATTTCATCCTGTGCCGTAAACGTTGGAAAAACAGCATCCTAGATTCTCAAGCTTTTCAACATCTGATCCAATTGGCTCCGACCATCGTATAGTATGTGATAAGATAAGGCCCAGTCTTCGTTCCACAAAACCTACTGCCCGTCCTAGACTGAACTGGTCTGCAACGCATTCAGATAAAGAACTTGCATCCTCTCTTGAGGACCGTATCACCCATGAGTGGTCCTCATTGTGCCCTGACGACCAATCTTATGGCTCTTTCGTCAAAGTGTGTGAGAGTGTTGGGAAGTCTCTCCTTCCATCGCAAACCAAACGACCACATACCATTGCATCATCTACACCAGTCAATGTAGCTCGAACAAATGCACTCACCTCTTTACAAACCAATCTTCCTGCTGCTCAATCCAACCTCAGCAGTGTCTATGCCGAGCAAGAAGACTGCAGAGTCAACAACATCCTCAGTGCTTTTGACGATCGGGAATCGACCAATTCCATCCAAAATGCCTGGAACTGGTAAAACAGCTCTCTGGTAAACGTTCAAACACCGTTTTCATTTAAGATAATGATCGACTTGCCTCTTGGAAATCCCATTTTGAGAACCTTCTCAGCTCTGGTAATGCCTCCAATGACCCAGTCTCCATTGATCCCGTCTTTGTTCCGAACCCTTACATCCGAACTGGCAAATTCTCCGAAACAGAGGTCAACATAGCCATTAAACAAGTGAAGCTTGGCAAGGCTTCTGGTGTGGACAACATACCTATTGAAGTTTCGATGCTTCCTAAACTTAAGAAATATCTCACACGGTTCTGCAATGCAACCCTTGAAGGTAACCGCCCTCTAGAATGGGGCCTGTCCAGCATCGTCCCAGTTCCAAAGAAAGGGGACCTCACCATCCCAGACATTTACCAGGGAATCAGCCGCGCTCAAACTGCTGCCCAGACAACTACCAGGGAATCAGCCTCTCTCAAACTGCTACCAAGGTATACAATCGACTACTTCTGAATCGCGTTCGTCCGGAAGTTGAGAAGATACTCCGTCCCAATCAAAGTGGCTTTCGGCCTCTACGTCTAACCTCTTCTCAAATCCTTGCCCTCAGGCGCCTTATTGAGGAAATTTGTAACCACCAGAAGGAAGGTGCCATCATTTTTATCGATTTCCGTAAAGCATTTGACTTGTTGACAGACCAACAATGTTTAAGATCCTGCATGCTTGCGGTATCCCGGAGACCATTCATGCTATGAAAATTATGTATAAAGATACAAGTGCTTTTGCTCTCACTCCTGAAGGTGAATCTAGTTCGTTCTCCGTCAACAATGGAGTTCTTCAGGGTGATATTCTCGCCCCCTACCTATTCGTCATAATTCTGGATTATACCCTGCGGACAGCAATAAATGTCACCGATGGTCTCACTCTCTCACGCCGTAGGAGTAGTAGACACCCTGCCCAATACCTATCCGACCTAGATTATGCAGATGACATTAGTCTGCTTGCTGATACCATCCTTGATGCCGAATCTCTCCTCCACAAAGTAGAAGCTTGCTGCAAGTCCGTTGGTCTCTCTCTTAATGCAAAGAAGACTAAGTACATGGTCATCAACCCATCACCAGCACAGCTCATAATATCGAGTGTAGAAAAGCTCAAGCTGCTCTGTTCTCACTGACAAAAGTATGGAGATCCTCGATCTCCAAGTCCACCAAACTTAAGATCGTCAAGACCTCAGTAGAATCCATCCTCCTCTACGGTTGCGAGTCCTGGACCCTGACCAAAAAAGATCTCTGCATCAATTGATGGTACCTATACACGGATGTTGCGGGCTGTTCAGAACGTTTCTTGGCAACAACATCTCCCTAACTCTGTTCTGTATGGAACCATTCACCCTATCTCCACCACCATCAGACATCGTCGCCTTCGGCTAGCCGGTCACGTTTATCGACATAATGAGCCAGCTAGTCAAGTTCTCCTCTGGAATCCTGAAGCCCCTCGACGGAAAGGTCGTCCAAACATGACCCTGAAAACATCCATCGAGCTATAAACTGGTCTGAGTGGTCCATCTCTTTCCAACACTATGCTCGACAGGGACAGTTGGGCCCAACTCATCAAGTCATCATGAAAATGAATGAATGAAAAAGAAGAAGGATTCCATTGAAAGACATTATACTCACCCTCAGTTGTCAGCAACACCATGGACAATTTTAATGTTAACGGTAGTGTTCCTTTAAAAAGAACAATGAATAAAATAACAAATAGAATAAACAACGGGCTTAGGTGAGTAATGCTCTTCTTTTTGGGGAGCATTTGTTTAGTTTAAAAAAGTTCCTTTTGTCCTTCGATGTCCCGTTTGACAATGCCATTCTTCAACGGCTTTGTTTAGTACACTGTATGTTTACCGCTGGCCTCAAGCTCTGCAGTGAATGTGATTCCTATTTCGCGATACATGTCAGATGATACTGCAGTTCACATATCCTTTACACAAATATCAGAAAAAAATATGTCGCATTGCAATCATCATGTTTCACTGACTCTAACACTGACTTTACGCAGAATAGCAAACACTTTACAAGAAAAGCTTTAATTTCCAGAATCACTTAATCACTGAACACGTGGTAAATTTCCGAAATAGGATAAGCAAAAAGTATATGTGCGTAGACACTGCCGTTTCAGATGTACATGTATTGGGTGCAGGTGAATAGGCCTATCCCTCCATGATGACAATAACTTAAGGTTAAAAGTTCATGGTGATATGGAGTGTTAAATAAGACCAGCAAGTGATCGACCTACTCGAAGACCAGACTATTCGAGTCGATAACGAAGGACCATGCACTGCGCTTTGCAACTCCTCTTCTTCGTGCTAAGGACGGGGTTTAGTTTCATGCTGACACAGAAGTAGCCATGTTCAGATTAGAAACATCGAGCACAAACTTCAAAAGCAGACAAACCTGGCCAAAATCCAGAACTAGAAGATCCAGAAGTTGGTCGATGCGGGCTATGTTAAGAGGACGAAGCTAACCGGACAGACGAGTCATGGTTCTGCCCACACTGTCCACACCGTGTTGTTGAGAACAATGGCAGTTCGACTGTTCCTCCGAACATGATGGGAGGATCCTCAACCAGCACCTCTTGCCTGGGCCCAAACTTGGTGCCTCCCTGCTTGGAGTCTTCCTCAGATTCCGCCAGCACCCATTAATGTAGCAATCTCAGGCGACATCCAGACTATGTTTCACCAGTTGAAACTTCTCCCACAAGACAAACTCTTACTGAGGTTTATTTGGCATAACGTCCAGAGAGATTTGATACCTGTGGCGCCACTTTTGTTCTCCAGAAGCACTTACTTGTCAACCAGGAGGGAAATGACGATGTTTGTTGCGCCATCAAAACGTTTTTTATATATCGACAGTGTCCTCAGTGCGTCAGAAGCCAAACAAAGTACGCCCCCCTTATTACAGTAGGTACGTGATCATTAGTAGTTTATTATACAAATAATGAATGTTTAAGAGTGCAATGGTGAAAATATTTTCATGAGTTGAAAGATTGAATGTTCCATCAAAGTCAACCAGTTGAATGAAACATTTCATCTTTCGACAAATGAAAATATTCTCACCATTGCATGAATGCAAAACATTTTTTACTTGTTTTATAAAACATCCAAGTCGATCTTTGTCATTCGATTGGAGGTAAAAATTAAAAACGCATAAAATTCGCAAATCTGTTTCATATCCACAATTTTTTTCCAGCTTGTTATGGTTTACAAGTCAAATCATGGACAATAATGATAATTAACATTGTAAGTTCTCAAAGGGCAATTCCGTAAAAATGTCATACTGAGGGTCATATTTTTTTATATAATAAATGGTCATGTTAGCTACCACTTTGAAGCAGATCAGGTACAAAATACCAAGATGCACTCAGTTATACATCAAATAAAAAATTGACATAAAAAGGGTGTGAAAAAAGGCACTTATTGGTAAAAAAGCAAAATTTTTATAAATTGCAATTTTAAGTATATTTTGCCAATTAATTAAGTATATTTTGACAAATTTTGTTGAATTTTGCAATTTTGTAGCAAAAAGCTGTGTTTATTGCCTAAAATCAACATTTGCATGTTACCCAAAATCCTGCCTCTTTTAACCCTAAAGGGGCCGGGTTATTTTGACCATCTCTCAGCCGGTGGGGGGCGGATTTTGCCCCCCCCCCCCTAAGATCTCAGCTATCGAGTGAAGAAAAGATATTGAAACTTGGTACATGCATAGAGCAACTCTTCATAAACATACCCAAAACATGTCATGACCAAAGGTCAAAGGGTTTTGGAATTATGGCTAATTAATTATTCATATGTATGAATGGAAATTCTGGTTTGTGTACACGACGTATATTGGAAAATTCAGTTTTCACGGCGCGTAGCGCCGGAAAAAAATTTCGCTGCGCGACAACCCCTTGTCCGATTGCCATGTTTTTGGTGTCAAAAGATATGCAAGGCTCGAGGCTAAAAAGTCATAAAAGCTCGTGTCGCGAAAAAAAGATGTTTAAAGGCTATCGCGGAAAAAGTCGAGGGGGGGGGGGGGGATTCCGCCCCCCGGCCCTTTACGGTTACATTTTAACACAAACTATGTGCCAGTCTTTTACCAAAATATCTAAACAGTGTTTTTTAGTCTCTTATATTAGTTAGAATAAATCCTTTTTACCCTCGAGCCTCTCGGCAGAGAGGTAAAAACAGCTATGTCAACGGCACTCTGCATCCCAAAAATCAGTCGATAGAATGATCGCTAAGAAATCACTACATTGCTTGATTTTTTTCTAAATGACAGCATGCCAGACGAAATAATTTTACAGGCTGTTATTACCAGGACACTCTTTAATCGAAGTGCGCTTCCGATAATAAATTGGTGGGCTACATAGGATGAATGCAAATGACATAACATGTACGGATATTATCAGACGGCTGTGGTGTGTATTATGCACACGTGATCGTCTAATC
>NW_024037067.1:360872-456674 GCF_015706575.1 Patiria miniata
TTCAAATATCCGAGCTATTCGCATAAAACTACTATCTCAATTACCTTTGAAAAAGTGGAATACCTAGTGGACTGGAAAAAACTTCAGGCCATGGTAAGTTACAGGTGCACCTTGCGAAATGTCGACACGGCCTAGGTTTCGAAAAGCCAGATCGATCCAGTAGACGTATTCATTGTGAGACCAAGGCTTCGTACTTTGGAATTGGAGCTGAAGGCGGCAACTGTAGTGCGACCCGCACCCGTGAGGTCAGAGAATTCAATGACATCATAATAGGTATTAGTCCAGTAGAGTCTGTTTGCTGTAAAATAATGACATATGGAATAGTTGACTCATGGAATTTTGTTTTTTAATGACAATGATAAAGGATTACTATTTTTATACAGATGTAGGAAGGCTTCTATATCGTGAAAAAAAGAGTTTTTTTGAAGATCGTGAAAATGTTCATCATTATTCTTTCTCTTTCTGGATCTCCCTTACAATGTGTCACATCCATTTGTAGTTACGGTCGCTCCGAGAGCTCGCTTATCCTGGTATGATCAAGTCGAAACTGTGTGTTATCCCATGCATCCAATCGTAGGCTAGACCTTTTTAAACCTATCCCTATCAATTGTTCAGTTCCTGCGAAGATTTGCCTCGATAGGACTTGGTTCTACGCATGTTGGAGTATGGAATGCCTGTTTGGCTCCTACACAGTCGAAACGTGTTGATGCACTACAAACTGTTTGTTTTATTTTTGGACAGAAGGATTATGCCAAATGCTGATAGGCTTCAAACGTAATGCCAACCTAATTTGTGTGGTTTAATGTTATCAAAGAATTTTGTGGTGTCCACTGTAAAAAAAAATGTGCAAATAAATGCCCAATTTTTACCCAACAAAGGGCGAATAGTTAACAAGTCCAACATTTGGGCAAAATATTGCCCATTTTTATTGGGCACACAAAACACCCAACATTTGGGCAAATGCACATCTTCTAATAGTTGATTAAGTTGGATTACCAAACAACTTGTAAAATTTTCACCCATTTGTTGGGTATTTGATATGTCAGTTGATGCTTAAAAAATAACCCGAACTTTGGGTGATTAGTTTAATCAAGAAATGGTAACAAATATACCCAATTTTGGACCAACTACTGGGCATGTGTCCAAAAAATACTGCCCAACCCCATTGGGCATAGTTTGCTAAATACTTGAGCAAATGTTTGCCAATTATTGAGCAAATGGTTTCCCCATTATTGGGCAAATTATATCCATTTGTTAAAACCTAAACAAAATTAAATACTTGATCTCATAACCTTGATCACGTGTTTTATTGTGTCGCTGAATCCGAATCACATTTTCAAATAAATAGTAAAACCTTTAAGGACAAATAAACAAAAACATGTTTGGCGTCCCAGCCCTCTTCCTTTTTGGAGGCCTTGTTTTCTTTTCTTTTTTAACCGAAAATATGATAAATTTTAAACAGTGACATAATCATGAATCCTGTGCTCCACTGCTAGACCACTCGTGCCCATATAAAGCTTGTAAGTCATTTCCTAGGTCCAATGACGGCCATTAACAAAAACATACTGGCGGCCATCTTGAAAAATAGCCCGGCCGGGCGGCCATTTTGGAAGGGGAAAAAAGGGCCTACCGCTTCCTTTTTTTTCAAAAAAGCAGGACGCTAAACATGTTTGTTTTATGTGGCCTATTTAAATACTTGTTTTCAACCATACTTGTATACATTGACGTCAACCATATCCTGCATCAAATTAGATCAAAAACCCAATATATAACTCACAGCGGTTATGTTTTGTAATTACGAGTAAAATAGTACTGCTACTACATGTACATTGTCGGCCCATTTTACGGGTCGCCCTATTGATACATGTGCAGAGTCATACACCTATGTGCATTTAATACCGACACTACAGTGAACCATGCAAATGCCTTTATCCGTAATACAAACCATACAATAATTGACACAATATCGAAATAATTTCCAACACAATGGAATCTAATTTGAATCAAACAATCAACACGTAACTGCAAACAGTCTTGTTTAAGTGAAGGCTTTGCTAAGACTCTTCTGACCTACGATCTGCCATGACGACTCTCCCTATGCGCGGTGCATGTAGCAGATCACATGGTAGATGTTGCCACTTATTAGGTGAATTTCGCGCGCTTTCTCTGTTTTTGACCGACTTTTAAGACTTGGATTAGCGGACCTGCCCAATAACAGGGCAACGTCAATATATTGTCCCCAACGTACGGTTAACTATGGGGTGCTGTGGTCCGATGGTTACGGTGTTCGACTCGTGTACCGTGGTACATGGGTTCGAATCCTGACCGTGGGAACATAGTGCTTGTGCTCCTGAGCAAGGCACTTTACCATTATTGCTTCGTCCTTCGGATGGGACGTAAAGCCATAGGTCCCGTGTGTTGTGTAATGCACGCTAAAGAACCCAGTAACTCTTATCGCTAGGAGAAGGGGATTCTGGCAGTGGCTGCTTAATGCGCCGCAACACCTTGTAAACCATTATTAAAGTGCTACATAATGGTTCTCATTTTTTTATGTTCTTCATTTACCTGTCTCTAATAATAGACATGATTTCCAGCGCCTTGAGTACCTAATTGTTGGTAGGTACGAGCGCTATAAGACTTCGGTATTATTATTATTAACTATTTGTGTTACCCACTTCTTTCGTAAATTATGCTCAACTTTGAAGACTCTTAAAGTATCCAACTTTTGTATTTACCCAACAACGTCGATTAGCCAATAAATGGGGATTTTTTAACTCACAGTTGCGTGGTTTATATTTACCCAACGAATCACTTCCCCAATATTTTTACAGTGATTTAGTCAAACATGTGGTCAATAAGATATCTTGGGGCTTTTAAACATCTATATGCCGGAATGCAGAATCTGCAACTTTTAGCAATTCAACAAATTCTGATTTACCGGTTACAGCGTCCCTCATACCTTGATGTTGGTGCCCCTGCGCACAGGTTTTTGTTGTTGATGAAGGATGGTGTTTTCTTTTCTAATGAATAGTTCAGATTTATGTATTTCAACTTTTTTTTCATAATGGTAGTCCGAATCAATCCCTAGGTTTGCATAGGTCTCGTTTGTAAAGATTTCTGGTATGGTTCTGTTGTCTAACCCAATCGGACAGTGAAGATTGTATGGTTGAAATGTCATGTTTACAATGGGTGAAGTTTAAGAGGGGCCATCAGGTGAGTTGGGGGCTGTACAAACAAAATTGTTTGTCTTCATCTGGTTAAATGTCATTTCGAAGGATACGAATTGAAAAGAATTAACTAACCTGGAACGTCGAGGGTTAAACCATAAACAGAAAGGATGCCACTATTAATCAGCACTCGACGATGGTTGCCATTCAGATCAGATCGCTCGATCATGCCATTGAACTAACTCGGTACGACCAGAACAAAAACCTATAAAAAAACAAATCTTGTTGAATGTCTTCCCGATACATAGCTAAGCTGCTAACCACAAAAAACGGCACTTATTCAATTATAAATCTTTAAATATTTATGCATCCTTTTGTATTCCTTTGGTTTCATTTACGACTGACCTTACCCGTGATGGGCTCCCCACACATGAACAAAAAGTTTTGTGTTACTTTTTTTTACAACGTCTGGAACCCCCACTCGCATAAAAAAGAGAGAAAATGAAGACCAAATTAAGGTAACCAGACTCTGTGCTATTTGAAAAGATATGGATGATAAGACCCTGTTTTTTTACGCGAAATGCGGCGTATACAGGGTGAGTCAATGAAACCCAATTGGTGCCCCCTGTTGTTGTTTAAAGAAGCTCTTATTGTAGCACTTTCCATATTTAGGATATCAAAGCCCGATTAATAGGCTTTGTTGTAGTGTAAGTGATGTCTCAGCAAAACTATTCACATATAAAAAAAACAAAAAAAAAAAAAAAAAAACCCTCAACACTCTCATATGATAACTGGCACTTAATAAATAACAATTATTTAACAACCAACTGCTTCCAATAAAACCAAAATGCTTTAAAATGTCAAGAGTTTACAGTCTTGCCCTGCCTTCTACTTGGCTTCCCTGGAGACTTGTGAGATTATTCTGATATCATTTTCAGGATACTACGTGGTTTCATTTTTTTACTGAATTATCCTGTACCTTGACTGGATTCATGGACACGGTTTAAAAGCAGTGCTTGTGTTTATTATCATGGATCTACAGTGTATTTTACCTTATGTAATTGCTTCCAATAAAGCCTAATGCAAAGTATCCCAGTGTGCGGTAACTTTTTGCAGAGTTTTCTGCCCCGCGAGGCCGTTTGGCCAATTTCTGTCCTGTTTTATTTATTTCGCCTCGCGAGGAGAAAAAACTCACTGTGTGCGGCGAGCCTGAACTAAGTGCCGAGCTAAAATGATAAACGAGCCAATGAAATCACGCACTCTGTACATGTGATTGTAATATATGTTGGTGTTTGTCCCCCTTTTGAGTTACGCAAAAGACAAACAAGAATAGCGTGCTTTCTTTGGCGAAGCGAAAGAAATATTTTATTCCGTTGTATGCTATAATAAGGCGACAGATTTTGCTAACTGCGTCCACAATTGGGCGATTCACCTTATTAAGGTGACATTATAACTGTCGCCCTTTTGTGAAATCGACCCTTAGAACAGGGAATTTTATAATCGCAAACTATATCTAGATAAATTCCTCGTCGTCCTATTGGTAAAAATACCGAATTTCGTAGAGAAAGGGTAAGGTAGACTTGGGTTAGGTGACAGTGTAGGTTTGTGCACGAGTCAATAGGAAAGTCGCCTCATTATAGTATTTAGAGTAATTATTATATTTCTGGGTTGAGGTATACAGTACTAAGCGAGGGTTATTATAATTTCCTTGTCCAGTGACCCGTGTTGTGTATTATTGGGATAACTTAAGTTGCGTGAGGATTAATACTTTGTGAAGATTGTCCCTGTTAGATGGTGCAGTTGACTGCGTTATGGTTTTTGAGGATTATTGTATAAGGCCAAATTAAAAAAAATGTTGAGCGTCCCCGAACCCATATAAGTTTTTTTTTTTATAAACCGAAAAAAGATACATTTTATATAGTGACATCAAATATTTGCCTCTTTGTTTGTTGCATCTGGCCCATTTAAAGCTGGTGTGTTATTTCCTGAGTCCAAGTGGCGGCCACTTAAACAAAAGCTGGAGGCCATTTTGAAAAATACCCCGGTCAGGGGGCCATTTTGGAAGGAAACAAAAACCTCCTCCTTCCTTTTTTTTGGGGGGGGGGGGGGGTCCGCTCATAAGTCCGACGCCTCATAGGTCCGACGACTCATAGGTCCGGCAGAATTGCATCCCCTAACCAAATAAAGGCCGATATGTCCGACGCCTCAAAGGTCCGACGCTTCATAAGTCCGACGCCTCATAGCTCCGACGCCTCATAGCCCCGACGCTTCGTAAGTCCGACAAATTAAACGCCTCATTTTTCCGTTGTCGGACTTTTGAGGCGTCGGACTTATGAGGCGTCGGACCTATGAGGCGGAATAAATAAATTGTATGCCTCATAAGTCCGACGCCTCATAAGTCCGAAATTTCGGACTTATGAGGCGTCGGACCTATGAGGCGTTGGACTTATGAACGACCCCTTTTAAAATTAAACGGCCCCTAATTAAATTGTGTTCCTCATAAGTGGTGCAGTTGACCCCCAGAGGGTTATTAAATGCGAGGGTTATTTGTGTGTAATTAATCACCTTTGTATATTATTGTTAAAGCTGTGATTATTGAACAAACCAAATTGATAAAAGTGATTCTTGAATAAATCTTATTATGAGAGTTATTTACGTTTCCGCGAGGTTTATTGAAATTCACTCTGCGGTTTATTAGTATTAATTATATTACTGTTATTCTATTTCAAGTAATCACTGAATCCCAGAGCGGTGGTATATGTTCAACAAACGAACAGCCCTTAGGCTTAGTCCGCCGTTCATTAATTATCCCCCTTGCGTCTGGGTAACCGCTCATCCTTGTTTGAGGTTAATAAATATTTTGTTCGTGGGATATTTTGTTTGCCAGTCTGTGTCTTGGGATGAATAAAACCAGTCCCTTTGAGTTTTCCTTTCCCCTTTCCCCTGTCCCACGTCGCCACAATATCACGACCTGTATTTAATATATTGGTGAATAAAAAGCAACGAACACAAAAAGACTGAAACGTGCTTATGTGGAACAATGACCTTCACAAATAATTAAAGCACACCCTTTGTAACAAATGAAAACGAATGTTCTTGAATGGTAAGCTGAATACCTGACCCTATACGTTCAATCACCATGGGGCATGACTTTACCATTTTTACAATAAAAGGCTTTTTTCAACTCCAAAAATGGGCCTTGATTAACAGGTAATATTAGGGACATTTGTGACATAATCACTTGAAGGTGGTTGGTAATGGTTTAAGTTTGAATGTCACGGACCCGTGGGCCGGGTCTGGTTTTAGTTTTCAACAAAAAAAATGCAATTTCGTGGGCCAATTTTAGGGGGGGAAACGGATAAAATCTCTGGAGTGCAGTGTGACATGAGGCCAAAAGCACCCCCGCCCCTCCTCGCACATATTACCCATTGGTAGAGTCCACAACAAGCCCAGGGAGAGACACGGTAGAAATCGTATTTGTCAAATCCAGGACAACGGAGCGGTTTTGTCCATCCAAGGTAGCTCGCTCAATCAGATCTGCAGATCCGTCATTCATCCAATACAACACACGATTCTCAACATCAAGGTGGAAGACCCAACTGAAACTGAAAAGCGAAAACAATTGAATTTATTCCATAGTGTCCGGTTTTATGACGTCACAACATCGATATATCAAGATGGTACATTATTTGCAGAGGGATTTTTTTTTTGAATAAGGGATATGAATTAAAATATGTTTGTGCTGGCGGGTTCACGAACGTGTCTTCGTTCAATTCTTAATAACTTATACTATTTACAAAGTCAGTCGCATCGGGGGCCGAACGATAGTCGGAAGGTCCGATAGTCCGAAGGTTCTTTACTCCGAAGGTTAAATAGTCCCAATGCACACAATTTCATAAAAGAGGGTTTGTTAATCCGGAAATGAAATGAGGTTCATTGATCCGAACATTTGATGCAATAGTCCGAAGGTTCATTAGTCCGAAGGTTCATTAGTCCGAAGGTTCATTAGTCCGAAGGTTCGAAAGTCTGAATTTAGAATAAGGTTAATCAGTCCGAAGGTTCAATAGTCCGAAACGAAAATAAGGTTCAATAGTCCGAAGGTTTATTATTCCAAATTGACAATAAGGTTCGATAATCCGAAGAGACTATAAGGTCCGATAGGTCTATTCGGACTATCGAACCTTCGGATACATTAACCTCATTATATTTTCGGGACTAATGGGCCCTTCGGACTATCGAACCTTCGCATTATCGAACCTTCGCATTATCGAACCTTCGGACTATTGAACCTTCGGACTAACATCGGACTAATGACGCTTTGGACTAATGAACCCCCGGACTATCGACTATCGACTATCGGGCTGTAACCGTCGCATCACGAACCGATGTATCGTGTACACACAGTACATTTAGGATAAGTCACTTCGAGGTGCATCTGAGGAGTAAATATCCAATTGTATTAATTTCATTTAGTTGAGAACAAAACAGATGATAATTTTTTTTTATTCTGCCGTTTGTTCGGATGACGGCATCCTTGTGATTGAGTATATTTGTAATCAGTCATCGTCTAGACCTCGATATCAGCTTTCAACAAGTTGGATAGATCAAAATTTCTAAACTTTGACCAGCTGTTAATCCTATCGACTAATATGTCATCATATCTGAGATAATATACTTGTTTTCAAATTAGGTCTTTACATCATGTGGTTAAGGTCTTTACTACATGAATTGTTACAAAGCTACATAACCGGACATATGTTACAAAAACGCATTGTTGAAGTGGAAAATCCTTCACGGTTAATAGTTAATCCAATTCCAGGCAGCATTATTGGACTTTCCTACTTTGTTTTTGATTGGGTGAAATTATCGGTTGTTCAAAAATCGTGATCTTACCGCCGTCTGAAACCACAACTTCAACACCACTTCCGTTCAAAAAGGCACGACTGATAGAAACAAAATCAGCCCAGTACACCATACCGTCTTCAGGGTCGTAGTCAACGTCATAGGTTCCTTCTTGTTTCGCCTCAAGCTCAGGGATATGGATGAGGGTAAAATTGAAGGTGTCCGTGGGTGCAACATAAATCCTCGGAGGGTCGAGATTGGCCACCAATACCATGTCTAAAAGAAATCATATGATAACAAGATGAACACAAAGGTTTAATATTTCATATTGTTTCCAGTTTTAATCGCCCACTGATGGCTGGAAAAAAGTTGACATCTATATATATATTTATTCATTATTTATTTAAACTTGTATAGACACGGTAACTCATTCAACCAAAATGTTTTTTTCTTGTTGCATAAAAAACATGTAAACTGGACAATACACAAAATAGAATCAGTAATTCAAAACATATATAAAACAAAATGAGACATTAACCACCCGTGCTTCCTATCACCAGAATATACACGAACATACGAAGACATTGCAGCGGAAGTCGTTTTGTATTACGCGTAAATAACAGTGTTTAGGGGACACAACCCATTCCCTTTTGCTCTGAATAGATGAATAGAAGTTCCCTGGACACGCATATCGAAGATTGAAGCATTCTGGCAATTTTCAAATTGGTTAACCATTGATTTGCCAAAAGTGATACAAGTCGAAAACCACCCCCCCCCCCTCCAACTGCTATCACCAAACACTCAGCATGAGTCAGTTGACTGTGTATTTGGCTATTTTGGGGTCAGGATCGACTGTTAACAGCCGTTGTTTACATTCAGCTACTGGGACAGCCCCAATACATAGTATTCATAACATGACGTCACGATTATCCGGATTAGCAGCCGCCGCCATTTTGTGTGTCAAATTTCGCATTGGCCTATACACAACACAACAGTGGCATTTACTAGCAGCAGATATCGTACTTAAACAGCAGATATCGTACTTAAAAATACTCATCTTGGAGAGAAAAATGCCACACACTTGTGTCGTTCATGGGTGCAGAAACAGATCTGATCCCTCAGTGAAGAGGGGGTTCTTTGCGTTCCCGACAATTAAACAGTGAATTAAACATGTTGCAGGACCCAAAATTCGCTCTTTCATGAATAGATTTTTGAGTGACGTCCTTCAAGAAGTTCAGAATCTAGTTTCTAGACTCCACTACTGTGAATTCATTTAGTTTGATGAGGAATTAAGAGAATTGGAAATATTTCTCAGTCCAAATTTAATAACGCCTCTACAGCTTTTTAGATAAGCCTGTAAGAGGGAAAATGTAGAGGGTGGGAAACAAAATTATTTCCACTAAAAATACAAGCACCATATGTGCTTGTACAACACGCTTTTCACTATGCCACATTCATTCGTTTCAAACAGAAAATGTGTCTTCTGTGGCTATGTTGCAGATAATACTGTACATGGTGTACATGTAGGTTCACATACATGTGCTCATATACATGATCATGAGAATGCTCCATGACTTTTTAGCTTAAAAGTAAGAAGTGAGATGAATTTTTGGCTTAATATACAACTTCAAAAACCAAAGCAAAATTCTTGTAAATTTGCATTTTAAGCACAACAGACAGTGGTCACAAAAGTTGTACTTAATACCATAAAGCTATAAAGCTCTTCAGAAAACCTCCCTGATTGAAATCTTAAGGTTATACTCGTTTCTTTCATATTTACTGAGGTTCGTATAGACACTTCAATCAGGTTCTCTATGGGCCCTCAATGAAAATCACATTTACATATTTGAAAAAGCACGAGTGTTTCTAATGAATATATCTGGTGGTGAATATTTACAATTTTTGTTTTCTAGGAAAACCTGCAGGTTTGTACCAGAAGAACCTTCCAGACTGAGCTCCCCCATTGAAGCTCTATGCAGAATCTCAGATCAAGACAACCTCTTCTATGCATAATGACTTAGAGCGATATCAACGAGTCTGCAAGCGACAGGCAAAACGAGATCAACATGCTAGGGCAGAGGCACTGTTTGAATTATCGCATAAAGCAACAGATGTTACCCCCTGCAGATCCCCAGAAGTTGTTTCACCATGTGTTTCTGCACCTATTAGTTCAAGTGTATGTCAGCCAGTGCCCCATGATGAAGTGACTGATGAACAACTAAGTGTGTCATGTGAGGACCTGTACCAGCAAACAGTTGCTGAATGCCAGAGGCTGACTACTGAAAATATGGAACTGAAGGAGAAGCTGATGGAAACCAATGTTTCTGAGGATTCTTTCAAACATGATAACAAGAAATTGATTTACTACACTGGACTACCGGTTTTTTTTTTTAACTCTCATGGCTTTGTTTGATTTTGTTAAACCATATATTTCTGATAGCAAGAGAAATGCTTTGACTTAGCTTCAAAAACTTATCCTTGTTTTGATGAAACTACGACTCAATTTACCCATGCAGGATCTCGCTTACATATTTCATATATTCCAAGCCACTGCATCCAGGGTTTTTCTTTCTGTCTTTCATGTACTTTACATGCGGCTTAAAGTACTTATTGTTTGGCCAGAGAAAGAACAGCTAAAGGAAACAATGCCAATGACATTCAGGCAACATTTTGCTGAGAAAGTGGCAGTCATTGTAGATCGTTTTGATGACTTCCCAGCCAGCCAGCCAGCACTAAATACTCATTCATAAATACCTAGGACACTTAACCAATTCCTACTGGTCGAAAGCTCGTCACGTGGCAGGTCTTAAACGGAGGATAAAGACATGGCTAGCTTGTCTTAAACATTTTTCCAGTGTCACATGAAATGTTGACTCATAAACATTCAGTGCTTCCTACCGTTTTTTGGGTTGAACATTCACAATCCTCACAAATGCTTGCGCAATACTACCCGCGAGTCAGTATTTTATAGTCCTAAATTCACAGCAAAACGCCCCAAGTGCTTTCCTCTGCGCGACGTCACGCATTACGCGCGGCGCGCGCGCCAATCTCCATGAATAGGAGTTGTTTACATCTGATCCGCGAGTGAGACACGCTATTTTTAGCTAGAGGGGTGTTTCAAAAAACATGAAGTGAACTTTTTGAACAAAAACGGTTTTTTTAGTGAAAAGTTTTGATTTGTTTAACCGAAAAAGTATTTATGAATGGGAATAAAATTTAATAATGTGCTTAGTCGGTATTAATCACTCTGTTTAAGACCGCTTGGAGTCTTGGTGCTGATAATTACTTATTATTATCAGCACCAAGACTCCAAGCGGTCTTAAACAGAGTGATTAAAACCTCCGAAGCACACTTTATTTCCTGATTGAAACTCTAACAGATATGTTATTACATTATGTTTTTACACTTTTTGTTTTACACATTTCTTTTCAGCTCTAAATTGGGATTTCATGTAAATTTCAAGGATAACAGACCGGAGGTTGTAGGAACAACAACACGGTGGTGGGCTCTTGATTTTCGCAAACTTCGCCACACACATCAACTACAAATGCATTTTTGACTTTGTCAACATGCCGCTAGAGGAAGACCTAACATTTTAAGACGAAACCTGTATTGTTTTTTTTGTAAATTACAGCCTAGGCAGAGACTCACATTGTTGAAAGCAATTTCACATCTGCTGCCAATTTCAAATTAAAACCACTGCCGGTTTAATATTTGGCTTTTTAAAACATGTCGATAGAGGACGCTCTCAAATTTTATGACGCCACTTGTAGTATTTTTGGCAAAGTACAGCCTAGGCAACGACGCACATCGTCGAAAGCAAGTTCACATCTTTTGCAAACAACCACAAGGTGTTGGGCTCAACATGCCGTTCGAGGGCGTTCAAGGGTTATGTCACCTGTACAGCCTAGGCAAAGACACATATCGGTGAAAGCAAGTTCACATTTGATTTTGCACCAAAATAGGACCTTGCAATATTGTATCAATTGCCATAAAAAAATCAAATCTCTAACATTTGAGTTTATGTTGTTTTTCAAATATTAGATATTTGGTTGCTTGAAATACGGTAAATGATGACGTCATCGTGACGTCATTACCAGAAAGCTCGAGGGCTATGTTAACTATGCTATTTCAAGCAAAATTTTGGATTTTACCTCTTGCTGTTGATTTTTCAGCATTTTTTTTAAGGTTTTATGTTTTTTTTCATTATAACTTCCTGTCTGATGACGTAATCATTTTTTTTTTGCGCCTGCATCCGATTTCACGAAGCGCTGCGACGCGTCGCAACTCGAGTTACGACGTGTAACACTTCGCAACTCGCGACGCGTTGTATCTTCCATTTCACGAAAGTTGCGATGTGTTGAACGCGTCGTAAGTTCCTTGACAACGGCTTAAAACACGTCGCAATTTAAGACGTGTCTATTGGTCGTCGCAAAATAAGAAGAGTCATTTCTAAGCCAGTTTTATGCCATAAACATTACATTAACGAGATTATAATACCGAGGCAATGTGTGTAAAGTTGTAAATAGAAAATTCATTGCATAATTATGAATTAGACCGGAATATTAGGGTTGAAATTTCAAAGTAGCTATACAGTCCACTGACAGCTTGTTTTCCTTCAAAATTGCATCGCACGGCCGCCATTTTGTTTTACGTTTTAACAAATTTCGAACTGAGATCCGACGACTCTTTGTTGAAAATCAGATGACTATTTACTGTACGCTGACTAAATACATAAAACAGTCATCGAGTTGTGCTATAAATACACCTACGACGCGTCGCACTTACGACGTGTTTCGTGAAATGGATCGCAGGACGCGTCGCAGCTGCGACGCATCGTAGAGATACGACGCGTCGCATCGCTGCGATGCATCGTAAGTTACGAAGAGTTTGATGAAATCGGGTGCTGGTCTTGTCTGCATTAAAGTCATCGTGTAATAGTACTTTAAAGGGAATATACATCATTTGCTTTTGCTGTAATTTTCAGAAATGGATGGAATTGGGGGTTGGAAATATAAAGCAAATATAGTTACACTGACTTTTTTGAGGTTTTGGGTTCGAAAATGCTATAAAAACCAAGAAAAACAATCATTTTCCTGTAGTCTGGTTCCCTGACTCCATATAAGAAGAAACAGAGCAGTTTACATACATTGGGGAATTGTAAGGTCAGGGAACCAGTCTAGCTGGCTTGTACCCGTTCAAAGGTGTGTAATCGATTGCAAACAAGTGCGATGGTCAATTGGGGCCAGTATTTGAAAAAAAGCCAGTTTTTTTTCCAACGCTGGTCGGCCGACCAGCGTTGGAAATTGATACAAAAATACCTCTTTTCTTGAAAATGACAGTTTACCAGGTGCCATGATTTTACAGGATGCTTTTCACTGTCATCACTAACAGTCCAGCAAGCTTTTTCAGAATGATTTGGTAGTTTTATTTTTTGATGTTTGCAAATGTTGTATTTTCCCTTTAAAGCGATTACCGCAAACTTCGCCACACACATCTACTGTAAATGCGTTTTGGGCTTTTGTAACTTGCCGCTAGAGGGCGCTCAAACATCTTATGAAGTCAACAATATTTTTGTGTGTAAAGTTCCACCTAGGCACAAACTAACACCGTCGAAAGCAAGTTCACATCTTCATCTACTTTCAAAATATCAGGCACTTCCGGTTTCGACCAGAAGGAAGGGTCACGTGATTTGACGCCAAAGAGATAAAATGAAGATCATGTATTAAAGCGCGGGTGATAATTGGGATGAAAATCTAAATTTTGGAATATCGCGCCTACTTCAGAGGTGATGCATTGGGTCATTTTGGGGATATTTTGTATAGGAAGTGGGTATCTAGCATGAAAAAAAACCCACCCCACCCAAAAAACTAAATCTGCACTGCACGCACTGTGGACAGTGGGTGTAATTGCGAAATGAATGCCTTTTTTTTTCCATTTTAATCCATTTGGCATAGTTTATATTGAACACACCACTGAAGTCATTAAGACTTTCATAGATGAGCACATAACTGACAATTTAATATATTAAGAACATTATTAATGCACTAATGTCACTAAATATCACAGACAGTCGGGCCGTAGAAATACATGTTCCTAAAGTAAAGCTATTCATTGAGGGATTGCCACTGGTCAATCATAAACCTCTACCGGTAGGTATTTTTTAGACTACAGGGATGTACATCTTCAAGATTTCATACATTTTCATAACAGGGACAGAAATTTATCACAAATTTGTGTCCTTGTTGTGAACATGTATCAAGTCGCATTTCAATTTCATAAATAAAATAGGTTGCTTTAGTGTTGAATGATACCAATTCTACATTGAATAAGTAATATAAATGGACCAAGAGCTGGATTAATCATAAGAATGAAAGTAGTATGATTCAAGAATGTCCATCCATGTCCGTCCTTTCATCTTAAAGATGGCATAGTAATTTCATGCATATCCATTGAATTAGCTGACTTATTTATCAATGCAATCACGAATAATACAGGAATGTTAATACAAAAATTAAAAAAAAGCAAAAGACCTGCTTTGAAATCCACCTCCCATGTCTCACCAAGGGGGTCAATCGCTTCTCAAAAGTAGGGGAACATACCTTGATCGAAATGCGATCGCAAAGCGCGAAGCCCTAACGGTGTGGGGTCCGGGAAACTTTTTGAATTCTAGACGATCTGTGGTGCTATCTGAGGCAATTTTTGACAATTAAAACACATTTGTGTGAGCAAAAGATCATATTTTAAACAATATTTGTTCAAGTTTGAAGTCATTGAATCAGCTTTTCTGAGCTTAATTTGGCTACAATTTTCATCCGGGGACGAAAAAAATAGGGGGGGGGGTACAAATGATATGATTGTTAGGAGGGGATCTCCCCCCCCCCCCCCCAGTGCGCATAATTTTCGGTTAGAACAGCACCCCCATCGGCAGATGGTACCAGCCCCCCTCCCCCCCCTCAATTTGATTTTACTGAGGGCAAGTGAACTGTGGAAAAAAATGTGTCTGTATATATACATTTCAGCCTGGATGTGCAAGTGCCCTTTTCAAGACATTGTTATCCCCCCCCCCCCAATATACATGTAAATTTATGCCCTTGCTATGCTCCTGTTGCCTATTTCAGGCTGTTGTGCCTGAATGTTTCCAATTTGAAATAATAAGTCTTTATTCAGCATTACTACAACATGACTAGGCAGGGTATGAACAGCAGAATACTCGAATAGCCAGAAAAAAGGCCATTTTGGGGTTAATTTTGAATTTGAAGGGGTGGGGGTTATTTAAGAGATACAGCATTAGTTTTGGTGTCAAAAGTCTTGTATTGACGGTGTTAACCATTTTCCAGATGGGCGTCTTCACATTTTGACATTGGACTTTACCACCCCCTCTATCATGTATTATTATATCAATTCCTGTAAAATTCAAGGTTCGGTCTCTCACGGGTGATTTCTTATTGATTTTCAAAGACTAAAATTATTAATCTATCAAGTGACGTCACGTGATCCATGATGACGTCATAATGACGTTATTACAAAAAAGCACATCTTCAGTAGGTTGGGCATTTATGTATTGACAATTGAAGTTCATATATGTTTCATTTTGACAAAAAGTTCTGGAAACGAATTTGTCCTGGAGAATAATAATAATAGTAAATTCATAGAATAACAATAGGTGTTGGACTAAGTCTTATGCTTGGAATCGTTTTCAGGTAAATTCCATCAGGTTGAGCCGTTATATCTTTACAGGAGTCAATAGGTGTTTTTTTCTTTCTTTTTTTTCTACTGCAAAACCTTATCTTGTTGGCCGTTTATGCGCAGTCAAGAAGTTGTCATACCAAATTCGCATCAACATCGATCGGAACAGTTTACATTATTGCTGCTATGGATCAATAATAATTACATTGAACTTACTATTGTCGGGCCTGAGAGCAACATCGTCTATAGCAATATTGGAAGAAGAATCCGTTCCGCGTACTGCTTCAATTACGATTCTGAATTCGGGAGGTGTTACTGGGAGCATTATCTCTGCCTGAAGCCACGTTGTGCTGTCTGTCTGTTGCCCGTTCATATTGAAGATACGCAGACCCTCACTGATACTCCCATTTATAGGTGTTTGATACACATTAAGGCTACCTGAAAGGTCAAATGAACATGTTCACATAAACAGCCACATGTTCGAGAATACGGGACTTCCAGAAACAGCCTCAAATAAAATGCAATACTGTGAAACAGTCTCATTAAAGACAATTTTATTTTGGTTTACAGCTCTAGCGCTGTCGTCATCAAAGTCTGAGTAAAACATTGTGTATTTTTTTTCGAGAATTTAATGACCGTGACTCTCAGCTACGTGAGCCCAATAGAGTAGATCAGCCCCTTTTGTGGTGCTTTGGAAAGGGGTCCTTAAAGGAAGGCTGTGGTAGAAATGATTTGAAGCTTTTGACAGAAAGTCAGTTTGGAAAAAGAAGATACACAAACACAAGAGCAATAAATGCTTCTGGTCGGTGTATAGCTTATTTAAATTTAAAAAAATGTTTCTTTTGTAAAAGTAAACATATCCCTTACCGATGCCGCTGCCAAACATGTTGTACCAGAAAGTCAGCATCCAGCAGATATATGCCCTTTGAGACATGACAGGACTCGTCAATATAGCTTTTGCTCCCTCTGATATGTCGGTTCCATTTGCATACAGGTACGTCATATTAGAAGCTGCGCAATAGAAGTGTTAAAATCGAGAAAAAAATTGTGTATTTGCAAAACCCTTTTTTTACAAAGAATTATTACTGCACATTTTACAAACGATTGAAGACATTTGACCTCAAAGAAGCCAACTATCGCACATGGTAGAATTGAGGTACCACAGTTTTGAAAATAGATCTTGACACGAAGTAATATGTCCCCTCGTTCATATCCTCTCGTGTTCAAAAGATGATCTAGGCCAAACGGAAAAAAACGTCTTACTTCCAAATCTGTCAACAGAAGGTCCGGTGTCGCTCAGGTCGCTGCTTCCAACTCCAATCAACCACTCCCAGACAGTGTGTGCTGCCTGCTGCCACCCACACATTCCTGTGTTGAAGTCGCAGCTGAATGATGCATTCATTCCTGATTTCAGAGTATATAGCTGACATTTTAGATCCATAGAATGTGGCAAAACCATTTTCTCTTCTAATATAACAAAAAAGGATTAATACTTTTTCCTCCTTCGTTCAATACTGTAAATGATTTAAATAATTGTGAGGCTCCAACTAATTATTTCACAACTACAAATAATGTGTGACACAAAGATAACTGAGGAGTGCACATCATACATTTTTATCCACATTGTGTAGTTTGTTTTTGACATTTCCGTAATTTTCTTCAGATTTTTGGCTTCTCCGCGATTTGCATAAGCAAATGTATCTGTTCTGCTATTTGGTAAATTTGCAAAACAGCCTTTTGTGTTGTTCCCATTTCTTTTGTTTGTTCTTTCTTCTTCTCCTTTTTTTGTTCTATCATTCAGCACCTTCAAAAGGCAGAACTGTTGACCTGTTCAGCAGTGTGTTCAGGACTCGCAATGCAGTCTTGGTGTTGGTAAAATCATTTGACTGTTGTATGATTTACACTTTTGAATGTGAATGAGCTAGCAGACGAAATGCACTTGATGGAGATACTGATGACAATCTGCAAACGTTAAAGATCTCCTCCACCTCTTCTGACATCTCCTTCGACTGCGTCTCGCAGTGGATCTCATCAGTATGCCATTGTGGATTGCAACGAGGGCGACGAGTCCAAGTAGATGCTGGACAATGTGCATCAAGGACAGACCGCGAAGCCATGTTGTAGTAGGCCTGATCATCGACGCAACTATCAATGGAAATGCACTTGAATGGACTCTCTATCCAGGGTGCGATAACTTCGAGAGCATGTTGTGATAAACTTCGGATCAGGGTTGGCTTTGTTAACAGCAATACAGTTTATTGTAATCTAGGCAGTCGGTAACCAAGGCACTCTCAGGTTTAGAGATGACAAGGTCTAGTATTTGACCATGTCCAGGTGTTGGTCTCTGAATATGCTGACAGAGAGTCCAGCCTCGTCTATTAACTACAGGAAACGGGCCACTTCGGTTTTGTCAGGCACGTCAACCTGAATGTTAAAATCCTCAATGAGAATCTGCCCAGATGCGCTAGTGGTGAGCTCATCCAGCAATTCAGCGAATTCGGCAAGCAAGTCAGAGGTTCTGAGAGCATTTTCTTGTTGAAGGGGTCGGAGGGGAGATGACAGTGAAGCAGACTCACTTTGCAAAATTGTGACTCATGCAAGTTCAAAAGTGTTGTGTTGAGTGCGGGTCTCCATCGTGGACAATTTCAAGTGAGTACTAGAAATGACAGCAATACAACCATGTGCGTCGTGCCCCCCCCCCCTCCCCTGCCCCGTGCAATTTTCTGGAAAGTGTAGAAACAAGTAGTTCATTGCATCTTAACCATGTTTAATTTGTGAACATTGTTATCCAAAATGTACTCACTGAGAAGAACATAATTTTTTTTCTCACTGAGTTGGCATTCCATAGATAAACATTCAACTTATCATTGCTGTTTCTGTGGATAGCTATAGTGTTGTTATTTTGAGATTGCGGTGCATTGTGGTCGGGGTGTGTGTTAGTCGCGGTTGTTCTCTGTTACGAGTTGTAATAACACGAATGTTAATCGGCGCTGGTGCAACCACTCTGAATATGCCGACCAGCACGCCGACTCCTCATAACATTTAAATTTTCTTTTGAACTAGCAATTGTCTCACTGGGAAGGTGTTACTTAGCCATGTGAACAGACATCAGCATTTCATTAGCGTATTGTGCATACGTTATAATTGCCATTGTGTTCACAAGCACCCGGCATGGCATCGAGTGCGGTTGTTCTTCCGATGATCCCCCATACAGGGTACATGTAGGTATAGCTGGTGTCCCATTCATTGTTGGCAAGCCTTGTGTCCCAGTTGGATGGATCACTGAACAAGAGCAGCACCGGAACAGTACCAATTGAAAATAGACCAAAGTAAGGCCAGGAATCATGCTGAAATATCTTCAAGAACGATGAATATACGACATCCAACTTTATACAGTAGGTGGACTGCAACTTGTTGACAGCAGCAATATGGGTATACCCAAAATAATGGGGAATTGATTACAAAACTTGTCTGATCAAAGAAAATCTTGTGGCAGCAGCACAACAGCCTTATACTGAGATATGGTATAGGTAAAAATTTAACAGACGTCACTATGACGTCATTACATGTCGTTTGACATCAGATTAAAGGGGCATTTTTTAATCTCCATATCTACATAACTGTATATCAGTTCTGTATTTTGGTTTTTACTTGCTACAATCCTGGCCAAATCTCGCTGGGCCCGCAACCCACCAGCCCCCGGTCAATGTTGTCTGTTATTGCGCGGTGTGTGCTCCATCCGCTGCAGAGAACAACATTGACTGGGGTCGTGGGGGAGTTGGTGACCGTATTCTTATAAAATACAGATTGTGTTCGACGTATAAGCCGTATTAGGATACACAAACAACGCATCATCTTCGTCAATTTGTTGTCTAATCCCTCATTTGAAACAAATTGACAAGGATTGTATGTTGTTTGTGTATCCTATTGAGCCTTTCAAGTTAAACACAAACTGTATTTTGTACAGTTGTTGGCCAAAATGGCATGGTGAACCGTCATGGTGAACCGTTACGATGCACGCAACAATAAAGTCGTGATTTTAAGGGATTGGAACATTTGTATTTTAATTTCCAGTTTTGTATTACTATCAATAATTTTATCTGGACTAAATATGTGTTCTTTCATTTATCCTTCGGCCACCATTTCATATTTTGGAAACGAAACTCAAGAAAACAGCTCCCCAAACGGCATGTCATGCATATTTTGAACAATGACAAAATTTAGACAATCGTGGCCAAATCTCGCTTGGCCCGCAACCCCTTAGTCCCCGGTCAATGTTGTCTCTCAGTGCGCGGTGTGTGCTTCATCCGCTGAAGAGAACAACATTGACTGGGGGTGCGGGGGAGTTGGTGACCGTTGGAGGCTAAGGTTATTTCCAAGTGTCCCAACCATTTTGGCCGGGATTGTCTAAATGTACAATAGCCTTGATATTGGATTGGGATATTGCGCGTAGTACGCGCTCAAAATAATAATACACACGCGCGCGCGCACTGGTTACATGGTCAAAGCCCACATTTCACCATGACGGTGCACCATGCCATTTTGGCCGATATTCTTACAAAATACAGATTGTGTTCGACGTGAAAGCCGTATTAGGATACACAAACAACGTATCACGTTCTTCAATTTGTTTTTAATCCCTCATTTGGACGAAAATCCTTTCAAACCATAGTGTAACCACGGTTCACCGCTGTAAATTATATAAGAAGCAGAGTCACTCAATTCTTTTATAGTTTGGTTTGGATGGATCACCGATGGATTTTTCGGCAAATTAACGGAATATTAAGTGAATATGAACAAATTGACAAGGATTGTATGTTGTTTGTGTATCCTAATGAGCCTTTCAAGTTAAACACAAACTGTATTTTGTACAGTTGTTGGCCAAAATGGCATGGTGAACCGTCATGGAGAACCGTTACGATGCACGCAACTATAAAGTCGTGATTTTAAGGGATTGGAACATTTGTATTTTAATTTCCAGTTTTGTATTACTATCAATAATTTTTATCTGGCCTAAATATGTGTTCTTCCATTTATCCTTCGGCCACCATTTCATATTTTGGAAACAAAACTCAAGAAAACAGCTCCCCAAACGGCATGTCATGCATATTTTGAACAATGAAAAAATTCAGACAATCCTGGCCACATCTTGCTGGGCCCGCAACCCCCTAGCCCCCGGTCAATGTTGTCTCTCATTGCGCGGTGTGTGCTCCATCTGCTGAAGAGAACAACATTGACTGGGGTTGCGGGGGAGTTGGTGACCGTTGGAGGCTAATGTTATTTCCAAGTGTCCCAACCATTTTGGCCGGGATTGTCTGAATGTACAATAGCCTTGATATTGGATTTGGATATGGCGCGTAGTACGCGCTCAAATAATAATACACACACGCGCGCGCGCTGGTAACATGGTCAATGCACACGATTCACCATGACGGTGCACCATGTCATTTTGGCCGATATTCTTACAAAATACAGATTGTGTTCGACGTGAAAGCCGTATTAGGATACACAAACAACGTATCACGTTCTTCAATTTGTTTTTAATCCCTCATTTGGACGAAAATCCTTTCAAACCATAGTGTAACCACGGTTCACCGCTGTAAATTATATAAGAAGCAGAGTCACTCAATTCTTTTATAGTTTGGTTTGGATGGATCACCGATGGATTTTTCGGCAAATTAACGGAATATTAAGTGAATATGAACAAATTGACAAGGATTGTATGTTGTTTGTGTATCCTAATGAGCCTTTCAAGTTAAACACAAACTGTATTTTGTACAGTTGTTGGCCAAAATGGCATGGTGAACCGTCATGGAGAACCGTTACGATGCACGCAACTATAAAGTCGTGATTTTAAGGGATTGGAACATTTGTATTTTAATTTCCAGTTTTGTATTACTATCAATAATTTTTATCTGGCCTAAATATGTGTTCTTCCATTTATCCTTCGGCCACCATTTCATATTTTGGAAACAAAACTCAAGAAAACAGCTCCCCAAACGGCATGTCATGCATATTTTGAACAATGAAAAAATTCAGACAATCCTGGCCACATCTTGCTGGGCCCGCAACCCCCTAGCCCCCGGTCAATGTTGTCTCTCATTGCGCGGTGTGTGCTCCATCTGCTGAAGAGAACAACATTGACTGGGGTTGCGGGGGAGTTGGTGACCGTTGGAGGCTAATGTTATTTCCAAGTGTCCCAACCATTTTGGCCGGGATTGTCTGAATGTACAATAGCCTTGATATTGGATTTGGATATGGCGCGTAGTACGCGCTCAAATAATAATACACACACGCGCGCGCGCTGGTAACATGGTCAATGCACACGATTCACCATGACGGTGCACCATGTCATTTTGGCCGATATTCTTACAAAATACAGATTGTGTTCGACGTGAAAGCCATATTAGGATACACAAACAACGTATCATCTTCTTGAATTTGTTTTTAATCCCTCATTTGGACGAAAAATCCATTCAAACCATAGTGTAACCACGGTTCACCGCTGTAAATTATATAAGAAGCAGAGTCACTCAATTCCTTTATATTTTGGTTTGGATGGATCACCGATGGATATTTTCGGCAAATTAACGGAATAAGTGCATTCAAACAAATTGACAAGGATTGTATGTTGTTTGTGTATCCTAATGAGCCTTTCAAGTTAAACACAAACTGTATTTTGTACAGTTGTTGGCCAAAATGGCATGGTGAATCGTCATGGTGAACCGTTACGATGCACGCAACAATAAAGTCGTGATTTTAAGGGATTGGAACATTTGTATTTTTAATTTCCAGTTTGGTTTTACTTTCAATAATTTTTATCTGGCCTATATATGTGTTTTTTCATTTATCCTTCGGCCACCATTTCATATTTTGGAAACAAAACTCAAGAAAACAGCTCCCCAAACGGCATGTCATGCATATTGTAACAAAAATGCAAGTCATGATTAATTTCCAGTAAGCACAGTTTATTCTTCACTCTGAGAGATAAAGGTTCCTTTCATAAACTTAATTGATAGGACTTACGGAAGATAAGAAGATAAGTTTAAAGTTAACAACTCGTATTTTAATGAGAGGAATTGATGCCAATACAGTTGACTGTGTATTGATAATAGGGCCTATGATAAACTAATGGTAGAATAACTGTTAAATGAAATGACTTGTACAAGTTTAATTCATCGAAGCTTTCTAGGTCAAGACGCTATGATTATTATGATTAAGAATAATATTTGGCGCAGTGGTTTATGGCCAATCAGAGCATTGCAAGAGACATTTTGTTATGATGCGCTAGCTCCTTGCGTTATGCACGCGCCCAAACGCTATAAAAGACGAGCCCAGTCAGGGCTCGGTGTTCAGATCGTGACTGGTTCTGGCCCGGTGAGGAAGTTCACATAGAAGAAGGAGCGCGTCGTACTCAACGTTCGATTGCAATGCACATTGGCGCTCCGCCTCATCGTTATCCACATAGACATTAGATTATACGCATCGGGCACGGTGTGTGCCAACAGTATTGGAAGATAATAAAACCGTTATTATTATTTGAAGAAGAACACGATCTCTCCAATCAGAATATTTGTCTAGTCTCTAGTCATCTAGTACTCGAACCAGTGATTTCGCGCCCGTTACATTTGGTGGCAGCGGTGACCGGACTTCAACGGAGGTATTGTACACGCTCCCAGAACGACAAAAGAAGATGAATACTTCTGATCAAGAAATCCAGTTAGGACTAACCGCCGGGGCGGGCCGTTCAAGTACGCCAGAAAATGACACCATACATAGTTCACCGGCATTGGGCGGTGATGGTGACGGTTCATTTTAACGTGAACGACGAGAAATCAACCTGATGAAGGAAGAAAACGAGAGGTTGCGGCGGCAACTTGCGGCAATGGGCACTGCCGATAATGAACGACAAGAACCGTCACCATACAACATGGAACTCCAATCAACCACTCCCAGACAGTGTGTGCTGCCTGCTGCCACCCACACATTCCTGTGTTGAAGTCGCAGCTGAATGATGCATTCATTCCTGATTTCAGAGTATATAGCTGACATTTTAGATCCATAGAATGTGGCAAAACCATTTTCTCTTCTAATATAACAAAAAAGGATTAATACTTTTTCCTCCTTCGTTCAATACTGTAAATGATTTAAATAATTGTGAGGCTCCAACTAATTATTTCACAACTACAAATAATGTGTGACACAAAGATAACTGAGGAGTGCACATCATACATTTTTATCCACATTGTGTAGTTTGTTTTTGACATTTCCGTAATTTTCTTCAGATTTTTGGCTTCTCCGCGATTTGCATAAGCAAATGTATCTGTTCTGCTATTTGGTAAATTTGCAAAACAGCCTTTTGTGTTGTTCCCATTTCTTTTGTTTGTTCTTTCTTCTTCTCCTTTTTTTGTTCTATCATTCAGCACCTTCAAAAGGCAGAACTGTTGACCTGTTCAGCAGTGTGTTCAGGACTCGCAATGCAGTCTTGGTGTTGGTAAAATCATTTGACTGTTGTATGATTTACACTTTTGAATGTGAATGAGCTAGCAGACGAAATGCACTTGATGGAGATACTGATGACAATCTGCAAACGTTAAAGATCTCCTCCACCTCTTCTGACATCTCCTTCGACTGCGTCTCGCAGTGGATCTCATCAGTATGCCATTGTGGATTGCAACGAGGGCGACGAGTCCAAGTAGATGCTGGACAATGTGCATCAAGGACAGACCGCGAAGCCATGTTGTAGTAGGCCTGATCATCGACGCAACTATCAATGGAAATGCACTTGAATGGACTCTCTATCCAGGGTGCGATAACTTCGAGAGCATGTTGTGATAAACTTCGGATCAGGGTTGGCTTTGTTAACAGCAATACAGTTTATTGTAATCTAGGCAGTCGGTAACCAAGGCACTCTCAGGTTTAGAGATGACAAGGTCTAGTATTTGACCATGTCCAGGTGTTGGTCTCTGAATATGCTGACAGAGAGTCCAGCCTCGTCTATTAACTACAGGAAACGGGCCACTTCGGTTTTGTCAGGCACGTCAACCTGAATGTTAAAATCCTCAATGAGAATCTGCCCAGATGCGCTAGTGGTGAGCTCATCCAGCAATTCAGCGAATTCGGCAAGCAAGTCAGAGGTTCTGAGAGCATTTTCTTGTTGAAGGGGTCGGAGGGGAGATGACAGTGAAGCAGACTCACTTTGCAAAATTGTGACTCATGCAAGTTCAAAAGTGTTGTGTTGAGTGCGGGTCTCCATCGTGGACAATTTCAAGTGAGTACTAGAAATGACAGCAATACAACCATGTGCGTCGTGCCCCCCCCCCCTCCCCTGCCCCGTGCAATTTTCTGGAAAGTGTAGAAACAAGTAGTTCATTGCATCTTAACCATGTTTCATTTGTGAACATTGTTATCCAAAATGTACTCACTGAGAAGAACATAATTTTTTTTCTCACTGAGTTGGCATTCCATAGATAAACATTCAACTTATCATTGCTGTTTCTGTGGATAGCTATAGTGTTGTTATTTTGAGATTGCGGTGCATTGTGGTCGGGGTGTGTGTTAGTCGCGGTTGTTCTCTGTTACGAGTTGTAATAACACGAATGTTAATCGGCGCTGGTGCAACCACTCTGAATATGCCGACCAGCACGCCGACTCCTCATAACATTTAAATTTTCTTTTGAACTAGCAATTGTCTCACTGGGAAGGTGTTACTTAGCCATGTGAACAGACATCAGCATTTCATTAGCGTATTGTGCATACGTTATAATTGCCATTGTGTTCACAAGCACCCGGCATGGCATCGAGTGCGGTTGTTCTTCCGATGATCCCCCATACAGGGTACATGTAGGTATAGCTGGTGTCCCATTCATTGTTGGCAAGCCTTGTGTCCCAGTTGGATGGATCACTGAACAAGAGCAGCACCGGAACAGTACCAATTGAAAATAGACCAAAGTAAGGCCAGGAATCATGCTGAAATATCTTCAAGAACGATGAATATACGACATCCAACTTTATACAGTAGGTGGACTGCAACTTGTTGACAGCAGCAATATGGGTATACCCAAAATAATGGGGAATTGATTACAAAACTTGTCTGATCAAAGAAAATCTTGTGGCAGCAGCACAACAGCCTTATACTGAGATATGGTATAGGTAAAAATTTAACAGACGTCACTATGACGTCATTACATGTCGTTTGACATCAGATTAAAGGGGCATTTTTTAATCTCCATATCTACATAACTGTATATCAGTTCTGTATTTTGGTTTTTACTTGCTACAATCCTGGCCAAATCTCGCTGGGCCCGCAACCCACCAGCCCCCGGTCAATGTTGTCTGTTATTGCGCGGTGTGTGCTCCATCCGCTGCAGAGAACAACATTGACTGGGGTCGTGGGGGAGTTGGTGACCGTATTCTTATAAAATACAGATTGTGTTCGACGTATAAGCCGTATTAGGATACACAAACAACGCATCATCTTCGTCAATTTGTTGTCTAATCCCTCATTTGAAACAAATTGACAAGGATTGTATGTTGTTTGTGTATCCTATTGAGCCTTTCAAGTTAAACACAAACTGTATTTTGTACAGTTGTTGGCCAAAATGGCATGGTGAACCGTCGTGGTGAACCGTTACGATGCACGCAACAATAAAGTCGTGATTTTAAGGGATTGGAACATTTGTATTTTAATTTCCAGTTTTGTATTACTATCAATAATTTTATCTGGACTAAATATGTGTTCTTTCATTTATCCTTCGGCCACCATTTCATATTTTGGAAACGAAACTCAAGAAAACAGCTCCCCAAACGGCATGTCATGCATATTTTGAACAATGACAAAATTTAGACAATCGTGGCCAAATCTCGCTTGGCCCGCAACCCCTTAGTCCCCGGTCAATGTTGTCTCTCAGTGCGCGGTGTGTGCTTCATCCGCTGAAGAGAACAACATTGACTGGGGGTGCGGGGGAGTTGGTGACCGTTGGAGGCTAAGGTTATTTCCAAGTGTCCCAACCATTTTGGCCGGGATTGTCTAAATGTACAATAGCCTTGATATTGGATTGGGATATTGCGCGTAGTACGCGCTCAAAATAATAATACACACGCGCGCGCGCACTGGTTACATGGTCAAAGCCCACATTTCACCATGACGGTGCACCATGCCATTTTGGCCGATATTCTTACAAAATACAGATTGTGTTCGACGTGAAAGCCGTATTAGGATACACAAACAACGTATCACGTTCTTCAATTTGTTTTTAATCCCTCATTTGGACGAAAATCCTTTCAAACCATAGTGTAACCACGGTTCACCGCTGTAAATTATATAAGAAGCAGAGTCACTCAATTCTTTTATAGTTTGGTTTGGATGGATCACCGATGGATTTTTCGGCAAATTAACGGAATATTAAGTGAATATGAACAAATTGACAAGGATTGTATGTTGTTTGTGTATCCTAATGAGCCTTTCAAGTTAAACACAAACTGTATTTTGTACAGTTGTTGGCCAAAATGGCATGGTGAACCGTCATGGAGAACCGTTACGATGCACGCAACTATAAAGTCGTGATTTTAAGGGATTGGAACATTTGTATTTTAATTTCCAGTTTTGTATTACTATCAATAATTTTTATCTGGCCTAAATATGTGTTCTTCCATTTATCCTTCGGCCACCATTTCATATTTTGGAAACAAAACTCAAGAAAACAGCTCCCCAAACGGCATGTCATGCATATTTTGAACAATGAAAAAATTCAGACAATCCTGGCCACATCTTGCTGGGCCCGCAACCCCCTAGCCCCCGGTCAATGTTGTCTCTCATTGCGCGGTGTGTGCTCCATCTGCTGAAGAGAACAACATTGACTGGGGTTGCGGGGGAGTTGGTGACCGTTGGAGGCTAATGTTATTTCCAAGTGTCCCAACCATTTTGGCCGGGATTGTCTGAATGTACAATAGCCTTGATATTGGATTTGGATATGGCGCGTAGTACGCGCTCAAATAATAATACACACACGCGCGCGCGCTGGTAACATGGTCAATGCACACGATTCACCATGACGGTGCACCATGTCATTTTGGCCGATATTCTTACAAAATACAGATTGTGTTCGACGTGAAAGCCGTATTAGGATACACAAACAACGTATCACGTTCTTCAATTTGTTTTTAATCCCTCATTTGGACGAAAATCCTTTCAAACCATAGTGTAACCACGGTTCACCGCTGTAAATTATATAAGAAGCAGAGTCACTCAATTCTTTTATAGTTTGGTTTGGATGGATCACCGATGGATTTTTCGGCAAATTAACGGAATATTAAGTGAATATGAACAAATTGACAAGGATTGTATGTTGTTTGTGTATCCTAATGAGCCTTTCAAGTTAAACACAAACTGTATTTTGTACAGTTGTTGGCCAAAATGGCATGGTGAACCGTCATGGAGAACCGTTACGATGCACGCAACTATAAAGTCGTGATTTTAAGGGATTGGAACATTTGTATTTTAATTTCCAGTTTTGTATTACTATCAATAATTTTTATCTGGCCTAAATATGTGTTCTTCCATTTATCCTTCGGCCACCATTTCATATTTTGGAAACAAAACTCAAGAAAACAGCTCCCCAAACGGCATGTCATGCATATTTTGAACAATGAAAAAATTCAGACAATCCTGGCCACATCTTGCTGGGCCCGCAACCCCCTAGCCCCCGGTCAATGTTGTCTCTCATTGCGCGGTGTGTGCTCCATCTGCTGAAGAGAACAACATTGACTGGGGTTGCGGGGGAGTTGGTGACCGTTGGAGGCTAATGTTATTTCCAAGTGTCCCAACCATTTTGGCCGGGATTGTCTGAATGTACAATAGCCTTGATATTGGATTTGGATATGGCGCGTAGTACGCGCTCAAATAATAATACACACACGCGCGCGCGCTGGTAACATGGTCAATGCACACGATTCACCATGACGGTGCACCATGTCATTTTGGCCGATATTCTTACAAAATACAGATTGTGTTCGACGTGAAAGCCATATTAGGATACACAAACAACGTATCATCTTCTTGAATTTGTTTTTAATCCCTCATTTGGACGAAAAATCCATTCAAACCATAGTGTAACCACGGTTCACCGCTGTAAATTATATAAGAAGCAGAGTCACTCAATTCCTTTATATTTTGGTTTGGATGGATCACCGATGGATATTTTCGGCAAATTAACGGAATAAGTGCATTCAAACAAATTGACAAGGATTGTATGTTGTTTGTGTATCCTAATGAGCCTTTCAAGTTAAACACAAACTGTATTTTGTACAGTTGTTGGCCAAAATGGCATGGTGAATCGTCATGGTGAACCGTTACGATGCACGCAACAATAAAGTCGTGATTTTAAGGGATTGGAACATTTGTATTTTTAATTTCCAGTTTGGTTTTACTTTCAATAATTTTTATCTGGCCTATATATGTGTTTTTTCATTTATCCTTCGGCCACCATTTCATATTTTGGAAACAAAACTCAAGAAAACAGCTCCCCAAACGGCATGTCATGCATATTGTAACAAAAATGCAAGTCATGATTAATTTCCAGTAAGCACAGTTTATTCTTCACTCTGAGAGATAAAGGTTCCCTTCATAAACTTAATTGATAGGACTTACGGAAGATAAGAAGATAAGTTTAAAGTTAACAACTCGTATTTTAATGAGAGGAATTGATGCCAATACAGTTGACTGTGTATTGATAATAGGGCCTATGATAAACTAATGGTAGAATAACTGTTAAATGAAATGACTTGTACAAGTTTAATTCATCGAAGCTTTCTAGGTCAAGACGCTATGATTATTATGATTAAGAATAATATTTGGCGCAGTGGTTTATGGCCAATCAGAGCATTGCAAGAGACATTTTGTTATGATGCGCTAGCTCCTTGCGTTATGCACGCGCCCAAACGCTATAAAAGACGAGCCCAGTCAGGGCTCGGTGTTCAGATCGTGACTGGTTCTGGCCCGGTGAGGAAGTTCACATAGAAGAAGGAGCGCGTCGTACTCAACGTTCGATTGCAATGCACATTGGCGCTCCGCCTCATCGTTATCCACATAGACATTAGATTATACGCATCGGGCACGGTGTGTGCCAACAGTATTGGAAGATAATAAAACCGTTATTATTATTTGAAGAAGAACACGATCTCTCCAGTCAGAATATTTGTCTAGTCTCTAGTCATCTAGTACTCGAACCAGTGATTTCGCGCCCGTTACATTTGGTGGCAGCGGTGACCGGACTTCAACGGAGGTATTGTACACGCTCCCAGAACGACAAAAGAAGATGAATACTTCTGATCAAGAAATCCAGTTAGGACTAACCGCCGGGGCGGGCCGTTCAAGTACGCCAGAAAATGACACCATACATAGTTCACCGGCATTGGGCGGTGATGGTGACGGTTCATTTTAACGTGAACGACGAGAAATCAACCTGATGAAGGAAGAAAACGAGAGGTTGCGGCGGCAACTTGCGGCAATGGGCACTGCCGATAATGAACGACAAGAACCGTCACCATTCAACATGGAACTCCAATCAACCACTCCCAGACAGTGTGTGCTGCCTGCTGCCACCCACACATTCCTGTGTTGAAGTCGCAGCTGAATGATGCATTCATTCCTGATTTCAGAGTATATAGCTGACATTTTAGATCCATAGAATGTGGCAAAACCATTTTCTCTTCTAATATAACAAAAAAGGATTAATACTTTTTCCTCCTTCGTTCAATACTGTAAATGATTTAAATAATTGTGAGGCTCCAACTAATTATTTCACAACTACAAATAATGTGTGACACAAAGATAACTGAGGAGTGCACATCATACATTTTTATCCACATTGTGTAGTTTGTTTTTGACATTTCCGTAATTTTCTTCAGATTTTTGGCTTCTCCGCGATTTGCATAAGCAAATGTATCTGTTCTGCTATTTGGTAAATTTGCAAAACAGCCTTTTGTGTTGTTCCCATTTCTTTTGTTTGTTCTTTCTTCTTCTCCTTTTTTTGTTCTATCATTCAGCACCTTCAAAAGGCAGAACTGTTGACCTGTTCAGCAGTGTGTTCAGGACTCGCAATGCAGTCTTGGTGTTGGTAAAATCATTTGACTGTTGTATGATTTACACTTTTGAATGTGAATGAGCTAGCAGACGAAATGCACTTGATGGAGATACTGATGACAATCTGCAAACGTTAAAGATCTCCTCCACCTCTTCTGACATCTCCTTCGACTGCGTCTCGCAGTGGATCTCATCAGTATGCCATTGTGGATTGCAACGAGGGCGACGAGTCCAAGTAGATGCTGGACAATGTGCATCAAGGACAGACCGCGAAGCCATGTTGTAGTAGGCCTGATCATCGACGCAACTATCAATGGAAATGCACTTGAATGGACTCTCTATCCAGGGTGCGATAACTTCGAGAGCATGTTGTGATAAACTTCGGATCAGGGTTGGCTTTGTTAACAGCAATACAGTTTATTGTAATCTAGGCAGTCGGTAACCAAGGCACTCTCAGGTTTAGAGATGACAAGGTCTAGTATTTGACCATGTCCAGGTGTTGGTCTCTGAATATGCTGACAGAGAGTCCAGCCTCGTCTATTAACTACAGGAAACGGGCCACTTCGGTTTTGTCAGGCACGTCAACCTGAATGTTAAAATCCTCAATGAGAATCTGCCCAGATGCGCTAGTGGTGAGCTCATCCAGCAATTCAGCGAATTCGGCAAGCAAGTCAGAGGTTCTGAGAGCATTTTCTTGTTGAAGGGGTCGGAGGGGAGATGACAGTGAAGCAGACTCACTTTGCAAAATTGTGACTCATGCAAGTTCAAAAGTGTTGTGTTGAGTGCGGGTCTCCATCGTGGACAATTTCAAGTGAGTACTAGAAATGACAGCAATACAACCATGTGCGTCGTGCCCCCCCCCCCTCCCCTGCCCCGTGCAATTTTCTGGAAAGTGTAGAAACAAGTAGTTCATTGCATCTTAACCATGTTTCATTTGTGAACATTGTTATCCAAAATGTACTCACTGAGAAGAACATAATTTTTTTTCTCACTGAGTTGGCATTCCATAGATAAACATTCAACTTATCATTGCTGTTTCTGTGGATAGCTATAGTGTTGTTATTTTGAGATTGCGGTGCATTGTGGTCGGGGTGTGTGTTAGTCGCGGTTGTTCTCTGTTACGAGTTGTAATAACACGAATGTTAATCGGCGCTGGTGCAACCACTCTGAATATGCCGACCAGCACGCCGACTCCTCATAACATTTAAATTTTCTTTTGAACTAGCAATTGTCTCACTGGGAAGGTGTTACTTAGCCATGTGAACAGACATCAGCATTTCATTAGCGTATTGTGCATACGTTATAATTGCCATTGTGTTCACAAGCACCCGGCATGGCATCGAGTGCGG
This sequence comes from Patiria miniata, assembly GCF_015706575.1. Taxonomy (NCBI): domain Eukaryota; kingdom Metazoa; phylum Echinodermata; class Asteroidea; order Valvatida; family Asterinidae; genus Patiria; species Patiria miniata. The sequence continues at coordinate 393,002 of NW_024037067.1, forward strand.
TTGTTCTTCCGATGATCCCCCATACAGGGTACATGTAGGTATAGCTGGTGTCCCATTCATTGTTGGCAAGCCTTGTGTCCCAGTTGGATGGATCACTGAACAAGAGCAGCACCGGAACAGTACCAATTGAAAATAGACCAAAGTAAGGCCAGGAATCATGCTGAAATATCTTCAAGAACGATGAATATACGACATCCAACTTTATACAGTAGGTGGACTGCAACTTGTTGACAGCAGCAATATGGGTATACCCAAAATAATGGGGAATTGATTACAAAACTTGTCTGATCAAAGAAAATCTTGTGGCAGCAGCACAACAGCCTTATACTGAGATATGGTATAGGTAAAAATTTAACAGACGTCACTATGACGTCATTACATGTCGTTTGACATCAGATTAAAGGGGCATTTTTTAATCTCCATATCTACATAACTGTATATCAGTTCTGTATTTTGGTTTTTACTTGCTACAATCCTGGCCAAATCTCGCTGGGCCCGCAACCCACCAGCCCCCGGTCAATGTTGTCTGTTATTGCGCGGTGTGTGCTCCATCCGCTGCAGAGAACAACATTGACTGGGGTCGTGGGGGAGTTGGTGACCGTATTCTTATAAAATACAGATTGTGTTCGACGTATAAGCCGTATTAGGATACACAAACAACGCATCATCTTCGTCAATTTGTTGTCTAATCCCTCATTTGAAACAAATTGACAAGGATTGTATGTTGTTTGTGTATCCTATTGAGCCTTTCAAGTTAAACACAAACTGTATTTTGTACAGTTGTTGGCCAAAATGGCATGGTGAACCGTCATGGTGAACCGTTACGATGCACGCAACAATAAAGTCGTGATTTTAAGGGATTGGAACATTTGTATTTTAATTTCCAGTTTTGTATTACTATCAATAATTTTATCTGGACTAAATATGTGTTCTTTCATTTATCCTTCGGCCACCATTTCATATTTTGGAAACGAAACTCAAGAAAACAGCTCCCCAAACGGCATGTCATGCATATTTTGAACAATGACAAAATTTAGACAATCGTGGCCAAATCTCGCTTGGCCCGCAACCCCTTAGTCCCCGGTCAATGTTGTCTCTCAGTGCGCGGTGTGTGCTTCATCCGCTGAAGAGAACAACATTGACTGGGGGTGCGGGGGAGTTGGTGACCGTTGGAGGCTAAGGTTATTTCCAAGTGTCCCAACCATTTTGGCCGGGATTGTCTAAATGTACAATAGCCTTGATATTGGATTGGGATATTGCGCGTAGTACGCGCTCAAAATAATAATACACACGCGCGCGCGCACTGGTTACATGGTCAAAGCCCACATTTCACCATGACGGTGCACCATGCCATTTTGGCCGATATTCTTACAAAATACAGATTGTGTTCGACGTGAAAGCCGTATTAGGATACACAAACAACGTATCACGTTCTTCAATTTGTTTTTAATCCCTCATTTGGACGAAAATCCTTTCAAACCATAGTGTAACCACGGTTCACCGCTGTAAATTATATAAGAAGCAGAGTCACTCAATTCTTTTATAGTTTGGTTTGGATGGATCACCGATGGATTTTTCGGCAAATTAACGGAATATTAAGTGAATATGAACAAATTGACAAGGATTGTATGTTGTTTGTGTATCCTAATGAGCCTTTCAAGTTAAACACAAACTGTATTTTGTACAGTTGTTGGCCAAAATGGCATGGTGAACCGTCATGGAGAACCGTTACGATGCACGCAACTATAAAGTCGTGATTTTAAGGGATTGGAACATTTGTATTTTAATTTCCAGTTTTGTATTACTATCAATAATTTTTATCTGGCCTAAATATGTGTTCTTCCATTTATCCTTCGGCCACCATTTCATATTTTGGAAACAAAACTCAAGAAAACAGCTCCCCAAACGGCATGTCATGCATATTTTGAACAATGAAAAAATTCAGACAATCCTGGCCACATCTTGCTGGGCCCGCAACCCCCTAGCCCCCGGTCAATGTTGTCTCTCATTGCGCGGTGTGTGCTCCATCTGCTGAAGAGAACAACATTGACTGGGGTTGCGGGGGAGTTGGTGACCGTTGGAGGCTAATGTTATTTCCAAGTGTCCCAACCATTTTGGCCGGGATTGTCTGAATGTACAATAGCCTTGATATTGGATTTGGATATGGCGCGTAGTACGCGCTCAAATAATAATACACACACGCGCGCGCGCTGGTAACATGGTCAATGCACACGATTCACCATGACGGTGCACCATGTCATTTTGGCCGATATTCTTACAAAATACAGATTGTGTTCGACGTGAAAGCCGTATTAGGATACACAAACAACGTATCACGTTCTTCAATTTGTTTTTAATCCCTCATTTGGACGAAAATCCTTTCAAACCATAGTGTAACCACGGTTCACCGCTGTAAATTATATAAGAAGCAGAGTCACTCAATTCTTTTATAGTTTGGTTTGGATGGATCACCGATGGATTTTTCGGCAAATTAACGGAATATTAAGTGAATATGAACAAATTGACAAGGATTGTATGTTGTTTGTGTATCCTAATGAGCCTTTCAAGTTAAACACAAACTGTATTTTGTACAGTTGTTGGCCAAAATGGCATGGTGAACCGTCATGGAGAACCGTTACGATGCACGCAACTATAAAGTCGTGATTTTAAGGGATTGGAACATTTGTATTTTAATTTCCAGTTTTGTATTACTATCAATAATTTTTATCTGGCCTAAATATGTGTTCTTCCATTTATCCTTCGGCCACCATTTCATATTTTGGAAACAAAACTCAAGAAAACAGCTCCCCAAACGGCATGTCATGCATATTTTGAACAATGAAAAAAATCAGACAATCCTGGCCACATCTTGCTGGGCCCGCAACCCCCTAGCCCCCGGTCAATGTTGTCTCTCATTGCGCGGTGTGTGCTCCATCTGCTGAAGAGAACAACATTGACTGGGGTTGCGGGGGAGTTGGTGACCGTTGGAGGCTAATGTTATTTCCAAGTGTCCCAACCATTTTGGCCGGGATTGTCTGAATGTACAATAGCCTTGATATTGGATTTGGATATGGCGCGTAGTACGCGCTCAAATAATAATACACACACGCGCGCGCGCTGGTAACATGGTCAATGCACACGATTCACCATGACGGTGCACCATGTCATTTTGGCCGATATTCTTACAAAATACAGATTGTGTTCGACGTGAAAGCCATATTAGGATACACAAACAACGTATCATCTTCTTGAATTTGTTTTTAATCCCTCATTTGGACGAAAAATCCATTCAAACCATAGTGTAACCACGGTTCACCGCTGTAAATTATATAAGAAGCAGAGTCACTCAATTCCTTTATATTTTGGTTTGGATGGATCACCGATGGATATTTTCGGCAAATTAACGGAATAAGTGCATTCAAACAAATTGACAAGGATTGTATGTTGTTTGTGTATCCTAATGAGCCTTTCAAGTTAAACACAAACTGTATTTTGTACAGTTGTTGGCCAAAATGGCATGGTGAATCGTCATGGTGAACCGTTACGATGCACGCAACAATAAAGTCGTGATTTTAAGGGATTGGAACATTTGTATTTTTAATTTCCAGTTTGGTTTTACTTTCAATAATTTTTATCTGGCCTATATATGTGTTTTTTCATTTATCCTTCGGCCACCATTTCATATTTTGGAAACAAAACTCAAGAAAACAGCTCCCCAAACGGCATGTCATGCATATTGTAACAAAAATGCAAGTCATGATTAATTTCCAGTAAGCACAGTTTATTCTTCACTCTGAGAGATAAAGGTTCCTTTCATAAACTTAATTGATAGGACTTACGGAAGATAAGAAGATAAGTTTAAAGTTAACAACTCGTATTTTAATGAGAGGAATTGATGCCAATACAGTTGACTGTGTATTGATAATAGGGCCTATGATAAACTAATGGTAGAATAACTGTTAAATGAAATGACTTGTACAAGTTTAATTCATCGAAGCTTTCTAGGTCAAGACGCTATGATTATTATGATTAAGAATAATATTTGGCGCAGTGGTTTATGGCCAATCAGAGCATTGCAAGAGACATTTTGTTATGATGCGCTAGCTCCTTGCGTTATGCACGCGCCCAAACGCTATAAAAGACGAGCCCAGTCAGGGCTCGGTGTTCAGATCGTGACTGGTTCTGGCCCGGTGAGGAAGTTCACATAGAAGAAGGAGCGCGTCGTACTCAACGTTCGATTGCAATGCACATTGGCGCTCCGCCTCATCGTTATCCACATAGACATTAGATTATACGCATCGGGCACGGTGTGTGCCAACAGTATTGGAAGATAATAAAACCGTTATTATTATTTGAAGAAGAACACGATCTCTCCAGTCAGAATATTTGTCTAGTCTCTAGTCATCTAGTACTCGAACCAGTGATTTCGCGCCCGTTACATTTGGTGGCAGCGGTGACCGGACTTCAACGGAGGTATTGTACACGCTCCCAGAACGACAAAAGAAGATGAATACTTCTGATCAAGAAATCCAGTTCGGACTAACCGCCGGGGCGGGCCGTTCAAGTACGCCAGAAAATGACACCATACATAGTTCACCGGCATTGGGCGGTGATGGTGACGGTTCATTTTAACGTGAACGACGAGAAATCAACCTGATGAAGGAAGAAAACGAGAGGTTGCGGCGGCAACTTGCGGCAATGGGCACTGCCGATAATGAACGACAAGAACCGTCACCATACAACATGGAACAACAGAGATCGACACAGAACAACATGTCAGCCCTGTCTGGCAATAAGCCGAGAGTTCGGCCAGCGACGTATGATGGTATGAGCCCCTGGGAAGACTACCTTGTGCAGTTTGAGCTATTGGCTGAGCTCAACGGGTGGAGCGCACGGGAGAAGGCGATGTACCTGGCCGCTAATCTACGGGGCGCAGCACAGGCCGTGCTGGGTGACTTAGATGTCACTAGACGACGAGATTATAACGCCCTCGTCACGGCACTCGGTCGACGATTTAGCCCTGACAACCAGACGGAGATGTTTCGTGTTCAATTAAAGAACCGAACGAGAGGGCGAGATGAGAAACTTCCCGAGTTGGCCCAGAGCATAAGACGGTTGACACGACGGGCATACCCAACGGCACCCTACGAGCTACAAGAAACACTAGCGAGAGAGCATTTCATGGATGCTCTAGATGATGCTGACATCCGTTGGCGAGTGTTTCAGTCCAGGCCGATCAACATTGATGATGCTGTGAGAGTTGCCATTGAGCTTGAGGCATTTCATACGGCAGAGAGACAACGGGGCCAAATAAGACGGTCAGCACCGGCTGCCAGAGTGATATCCTCTGACACAGCAGATACAACAGCCGCACAACCCCTGGAACGACAGCTGGCTGCATTTACCTCTACAATCGGTAATGCTATTACCGAAGGATTCAACAATCTACAGAAACAACTAAATGGGGAAGGGAAAATGGATAATGGCCAAAAGTTTACCCCCAGATCATCAACACAACGAAGATGGACTCGTCAGGGAGACAAAGGCACCGTGGAGTGTTGGAACTGCCACGAGACCGGCCATTTCCGACGAGAATGCCCAAAAGCTGGTTCATGGAGAAATGATACAAGCTCACTTCAGGGAAACGGCGGACAGTCGAGCTTGTGGGCCGAAGATCGACTCTAGCACCCAGGCCCGGGCTCACAGACTAAACCACAACAATAAAGCCACGCATCAGATCGACAGTGGGGGCAGGTGGCATGTATGTGGCCGGACATCTAGAAGGGGTTGGTGTGAATTTTCTGGTAGATACAGGGGCCAACATAACGATAGTGAGGCCAGAGATTTACTACGCCATACCAGAATCAACGCGACCACGACTAGAGAATAAAGAAATCACCATGGTAACAGCAGATGGCAAGCCCCTACTTTCCCTTGGGCGTGGGAGTTTTCAACTTAAAATCGGCAAGCAGAGCCCTCAGGTCCAACATGATGTATGGGTGGCTGAGATCGACATAGACGGTATCCTGGGCTATGATTTCATGATGAAATACAACTGTAATCTAGATGTGGGTAAGGCAGAAATGAAACTGCACGACATACCCATAGCGTGCACAGCCACTGCACGGGCATCAGCATCATCATGCCGCATCACTGCAGACAATACTGTGAGCATTCCACCAGGTGGAGAGGTATTGCTACGGGGAAAACTGTACAAAGGCTTATCTCGCCGGCCATGTGACTAATGTCAACAGTGCGAAAGAATTGAGCACAATGACCATGAAATGCATGATCATGACATCACACCGAAGCCGACAGCCATCACTAACTTAGAACCAAATGATGTCTTGCTTAATTGCAAAGAGAAAGAAGAAGTGATGAGCCACAAAGAAAAGTGTATCGACAAAGAAAAGTCACCATGCAATGGCAATGATGATGAAGTGTATGGTTGCTCAGCCCAACCCGTGTGCACAAATAAAGTTGATAAAAACGAAGACATACAAGATGTAAGCACTGACCCCAACGCAAATACTGAAGCGCAAGATGTACCAATAACGTACTGTTCCGTGATTGGAACTACCGAGGCCGGAGAAGAAACCCCAGAGGAAAAGTCTGAAGAGGGCTGGAGGTCAGGAGACCTCGGATGGACAGCCAAAGACTTGAGAGGGTCGCAACTGGATGACAGAGACATCGGGCAGATACTCCGATGGAAAGAGTCAAGAGAAGAGCGACCAGACTGGGCAGAAGTCTCTCCCGAGGTCAGAGTAGTTAAATCATATTGGACGCAATGGGAGCGTCTAGAAGTACGTGATGGAGTGCTGTATAGACGATGGGAATCAGCTGTAGGTGATACAATAACGTGGCAATTAATCCTTCCTTCGAATATGCGTGAAGACTTGATGAGACTTCTTCACTGTGAACCAACGTCCGGACACTTGGGACGGACTAAGACGTCTGACAGAGTTCAGTAAAGGTTCTACTGGTACGAGTGGCGAAGTGACATAAGCAAGTTTTGCAAAAGTTGCGATATCTGCGCAACTCGCAAACAGCCGCTGAAGCACCGTCGCAGCCTTATGAAGAAGTACAATGTCGGCATACCAATGGAAAGAATAGCCATTGATGTGATGGGTCCTCTGCCAGTTTCAGATCGAGGGAAATTACCTGCGGACTTGCTAATTGAGCGACCCCCAGAAGAAAAGTACAGTGAGCATACAGAGAACGCAGAGAAGTTACTCGAGCACATGGAAACCACACGACGGTATGCGAGAGAACATCTGAAAGTAGCGACAGAAAAACAAAAGAAAAGCTATGACCACAAAGCAAATGCAGGTGGCTACAACAAAGGAGATGTTGTATGGTTGTACAACCCAACGAAGAAGAAAGGGATAAGTCCCAAACTGCAGAGATACTGGGAAGGCCCGTACCTGATTACCAAGAGGCTGAGTGATGTCACTTACAGGCTTCAGAAAGGGCCGAAGACGAAACCAAAGGTCGTACATAGTAACCGACTCAAGCCATATTGTGGAAGCAAGCAAGTCAAATGGCTTTGGAAAGAAACAAGCAGTAAACAAGACACGAAATGTAGCCGGGAAGAAAAAGAAGTCAGGATGGACTCTGCAGAACAAAACAGAAACAAAAGAAGTTCGACGAAAGTACAAGTAACAAAGCGGCGAAGGACTGGACGACAAGATAAACCTTTGGCAGAAAACCAAGAAACTAATCTACGAAGAAGTCAGCGAAGCAGGTGCCAACCAGAAAGATATCGAAATTAGCACCAGTGAACAGGCACATCCGGTAACCTGTAAAGCTCACTATAACTCAGGAGAGTTATACTTCTTAGGTGAGGGGGGTGTTATTAGTTTAACGCCAGTGAGGGGTTAAGCTCCCTCTACTGCCCCAGCCAGGTGTAGCAGGGGGGTGTACCTGCATCGCCGAACCCTTTTGGTTTTATCGACTGAAAAGTAATCTGAAGTCAGCCACCACACCTTGTCGCTTGGGGTGTAAAATACAATGCCGAGTCTACCAGTCTAATAATACAGCTGCACGGATCGACATGTCGTCACCATCATCATGAAGCTAGCTTCAACTAGTTCAGTCAATCGAGTTTTTCTGCACAATATCATCAAGTGTTCATCGATGGGGCTATCTAGCCCGGCTATCCAGCGCACCAGGGTCAGCCACCCTCAGCTTTAGAGTTCATCGATGGGGCTATCTAGCCCGGCTATCCAGCGCACCAGGGTTAGCCACCCTCAGCATAGAGTTCATCGATGGAGCTATCTTATCTAGCCGGTACCAGGGTCAGCCAACCTCAGAGGTTCCCGAGTGATCATTAGAGAAGATTTGGTAAGATACGAGTTGGTACAAAAACGAACACAGTGAAGAATGGGTCTTGAAATACAAATTTGGGGAGTTTAAATTTTAATAGAAGTAGCCTGCCGCTTTTGGACGTGATGCGTCTGAAGAGCATGTTTCTTTAATAATGTGTGTAGCGCCCTCAAAAGTCGAGGCGCGAATAACATAATGGCGGCGCCCTATAGCTTGGCCTGTGTACCAGTGTAGTGTATACGGCTCGAGTAGAACTGCGGTAAGAAAATGTGCCGTTTTGTTTGAAGTTGAAAAAGTAACGTCAGACGGAAACTGTGTCTGTTCAGTATGGTAGACACAAGAACAGTTCGTTTTTGTAGAAGACATGTATCTTTGATGTATGTAGGACAAAGATAAAAATTTGTTCGAAATTAGTAAATTGTTCTGCACGATGTTTATAAACGTACATGGATTCACTAATGACTGTAAATTTAGTTGTACAGACTACAGAAACTAGACGATGTTTGAAAACTGTGATGCTGCTGCTGATTTAAACATCAGAATGGTTTTTCCAAAAGTAGAGATTAAGTTATTTAGATTAAGTAAACGTTTTGTTGAGGATATTCAGAGTTGCGGACTATTTCTAGTTTTATTTATTCATGTTGAGGATATTTGTTGCGGACTATTTCTCTTTTTATTTATTAATGTTAGGATATTTGTTGCGGACTATTTTTTAGTTTTATTTATTGATGGTGAGGATAGTTGTTGCGGACTATTTCTCTTTTTATTTATTAATGTTAGGCTATTTGTTGCGGACCATTTCTAGTTTTCTTTAAATGTGTATTGTTGCGGATATGTTGTTGAGGCCTACTTATTGTATTGAAATAATTTTGGACATTGCGGAGGACGACTGTTGGAATATCCTGGGGTGCATAAATTACTTTAAGAGTGGCGGACAATTCTAAATTAAAGTGACAGGACTTTATAAGCCGTGAGTTTGGCATAAGATACCAAATATGATTCTTTTATTGAGAACATTGTAAGACTGCCTGGTGCAGTCAAGTCATAGGTAGTTTGAATACACGTGCATTTTCGTTAACTTTTAATTGGTTCATTCGTAGTTAAATGCGAGGGCGCATTTGCGTCTTAAGTTGGGGAGAATGTAACGAAAATGCAAGTCATGATTAATTTCCAGTAAGCACACTTTATTCTTCACTCTGATAAGATACAGGTTCCTTTCATAAACTTAATTGATAGGACTTACGGAAGATAAGAAGATAAGTTTAAAGTTAACAACTCGTATTTTAATGAGAGGAATTGATGCCAGTACAGTTGACTGTGTATTGATAATAGGGCCTATGATAAACTAATGGTAGAATAACTGTTAAATGAAATGACTTGTACAAGTTTAATTCATCGAAGCTTTCTAGGTGAAGACGCTATGGTTATTATGATTAAGAATAATGTTTGGCGCAGTGGTTTATGGCCAATCAGAGCATTGCAAGAGACATTTTGTTATGATGCGCTAGCTCCTTGCGTTATGCACGCGCCCAAACGCTATAAAAGACGAGCCCAGTCAGGGCTCGGTGTTCAGATCGTGACTGGTTCTGGCCCGGTGAGGAAGTTCACATAGAAGAAGGAGCGCGTCGTACTCAACGTTCGATTGCAATGCACATTGGCGCTCCGCCTCATCGTTATCCACATAGACATTAGATTATACGCATCGGGCACGGTGTGTGCCAACAGTATTGGAAGATAATAAAACCGTTATTATTATTTGAAGAAGAACACGATCTCTCCAGTCAGAATTCTTGTCTAGTCTCTAGTCATCTAGTACTTGAACCAGTGATTTCGCGCCCGTTACAATATTTTGAACAATGAAACAATTCAGACAATCCTGGCCACATCTTGCTGGGCCCGCAACCCCCCAGCCCCAAGGGCGGATCCAGAACACAATTTTTTTGGGGGGGACACAAAAAATGTTGGTCCCCCCAAAAAGTGGGTCAAAAAAAATTACGGCGTGGGGTTCGGGGCCCGCTTTTTGGATTCTAGATGCTCTGTGGTGCGATCTGAGGCAATTTCTGACCACTTTAACCAATGTTTTTTGAGGAAAAGATGGTGGTGTACTCATTGCCTGCCTTTATTGCGATGTCACATAAAAAAAAAAAAAAAAATTGGTTTCGTTTTTTTTTTTGGGGGGGGGGGGGCATGGCCCCCTTTGGCCCCCCCCCCCCGGATCCGCCCTTGCCCAGCCCCCAGTCAATGTTGTCTCTCATTGTGCGGTGTGTGCTCCATCTGCTGAAGAGAACAACATTGACTGGGGGTGCGGGGGAGTTGGTGACCGTTGAAAGCTAAGGTTATTTCCAAGTGTCCCAACCATTTTGGCCGGGATTGTCTGAATGTACAATAGCCTTGATATTGGATTTGGATATTGCGCGTAGTACGCACTCAAATAATAATACACACAAGCGCGCGCGCTGTTAACATGGTCAATGCACACGATTCACTATGACGGTGCACCATGTCATTTTGGCCGATATTCCTACAAAATACAGATTGTGTTCGACGTCAAAGCCATATTAGGATACACAAACAACGTATCATCTTCTTCAATTTGTTTTTAATCCCTCATTTGGACGAAAAATCCATTCAAACCATAGTGTTACCACGGTTCACCGCTGTAAATTATATAAGAAGCAGAGTCACTCAATTCCTTTATATTTCGGTTTGGATGGATCAACGATGGATTTTTTCGGCATATTAACGGAATACGTGTATACAAACAAATTGACAAGGATTGTATGTTGTTTGTGTATCCTAAAGAGCCTTTCAAGTTAAACACAAACTGTATTTTGTACAGTTGTTGGCCAAAATGGCATAGTGAACCGTCAAGGTGAACCGTTACGATGCACGCAACAATAAAGTCGTGATTTTAAGGGATTGGAACATTTGTATTTTTAATTTCCAGTTTTGTATTATTATCAAAAATTTTTATCTGGCCTAAATATGTGTTCTTTCATTTATCCTTCGGCCACCATTTCATATTTTGGAAACAAAACTCAAGAAAACAGCTCTCCCCAAACGGCATGTCATGCATATTTTGAACAATGAAAACATTCAGACAATCCTGGCCAAATCTCGCTGGGCCCGCAACCCCGCAGCCCCCGGTTAATGTTGTCTCTCATAGTCTAGGGGCTAGACGCTGTTCTTGTTTGCTACGCCGATAACCCGCCACCAAGATAACCGGCCACCGCGAGAGGGCGCTTTCACGACCAACCGATATCACCCAAGAACCTGTCAGAACAACGTCTAGTGCACTTGCTATTGGTTGTGTAATGCGCGCGAATCTGCTTTGCCTAACGTATGTAGCGCGTATTATATATGTTGCATATTTACCCGAAATATATGCATATTCATATAGTCTGATCCCCTGACGTACCATACCGCGCCGTATATATCCCGCGGATTGAATCATGATGTACATGTACAATATGTGTGTATACATGTTATGGTGACTACAAATTCGTATCCTTGTGGAGACACACACACAGTAGGGAACAAAACATTGTAAAGGTCTCCACAGGGCAATTTCTATAGATGAATAGGTCTCCACAAGGTTTTCACGAAATAGATATATGGGTTTTACTCATTAAACTAGGAATTTCCAAGGTGGGTTGATTCGTCGCAAATGGGAAAGTTTTAGAAAAGGGATATCAAGTCCAAATTTCAGCCAAGGAAACTAATTCTGGTAAAAAAAAAGAGCATTTTGAAACTTCACTTTCACAATTGAACACTTTACTACACGAGGACAAAAAAAATGTCTCCACAAGGATACAAATTTTAGAATGTGTGTGTGTGTACGTGTGTGCATGTGTACGTGTGTGCCATTTCTCCGTCTTATTTTACGAACCAAACAGCGCGAGCGTACTGCAATGCTACCTCAGGCGGGCCCGGCGCCGCACACGGCCGGCTGGCAACCCGCGGCTCGGCCGACAGCAGAATTATCCACTGTTTATGTCCGAAACTTCCAGCCAGTAGTATAGCGAGCTACCAGACTATTGTGCAATTGTATGGCAGATCTGTTTCGTGTGTGCGCGTGCGTCAAGAGGAAATTACATACACAATTGGCGCACGCGCCCTAGTTTCCCACATTTTTCTGGGTGAAATTTAAGCAAGTACCCTAGACGTTGTTCTGACAGGTTCGTGGGTGATATTGGTTGGTCGTGATAGCGCCCTATCTTTGTGGCCGGTTATCGCGGTGGCGAATTATTGGCGTAGCAAACAAGAACAGCGTCTAGCCCCTAGACTATGTCTCTCCTTGCGCGGTGTGTGCTCCATCCGCTGAAGAGAACAACATTGACTGGGGGAGCGGGGGAGTTGGTGACCGTTGAAAGCTAAGGTTATTTCCAAGTGTCCCAACCATTTTGGCCGGTATTGTCTGAATGTACAATAGCCTTGATATTGGATTTGGATATTGCGCGTAGTACGCGATCAAATAATAATACACACACGCGCGCGCGCTGGTAACATGGTCAATGCACACGGTTCACCATGACTGTGCACCATGTCGTTTTGGCCGATATTTTTACAAAATACAGATTGTGTTCGACGTGAAAGCCGTATTAGGATACACAAACAACGTATCATCTTCTTCAATTTGTTTTTAATCCCTCGTTTGGACGAAAACTCCACCCAAACCATTGTGTAACCACGGTTCACCGCTGTAAATTATATAAGAAGCAGAGTCACTCAATTCCTTTATATTTTGGATTGGATGGATCAGCAATGGATTTTCGGCAAATTCACGGAATAAGTGAATACAAACAATTGACAAGGATTGTATGTTGTTTGTGTATCCTAATGAGCCTTTCATGTTAAACACAAACTGTATTTTGTACAGTTGTTGGCCAAAATGAAATAGTGAACCGTCAAGGTGAACCGTTACGATGCACGCAACAATAAAGTCGTGATTTTAAGGGATTGGAACAGTTGTATTTTTAATTTCCAGTTTTGTATTACTATCAATAATGTTTATCTGGCCTAAATATGTGCTCTTTCATTTATCATTCGGCCACCATTTCATATTTTGGAAACAAAACTCAAGAAAACAGCTTCCCAAACGGCATGTCATGCATATTTTAAACAATGTGGCGAACAGACATCAGCATTTCATTAGCGTATTGTGCATACGTTATAATTGCCAATGTGTTGGCATGGCATCGAGTGAGGTTGTTCTTCCTACGATCCCCCATACAGGGTACATGTAGGTATAGCTGGTGTCCCATTCATTGTTGGCAAGCCTTGTGTCCCAGTTAGATGGATTGCTGAACAAGAGCAGCACCGGAACAGTACCAATTGAAAATAGACCAAAGTAAGGCCGGGAACCATGCTGAAATATCTTCAAGAACGATGAATATACGACATCCAACTTTATACAGTAGGTAGACTGCAACTTGTTGACAGCTAATATGGGTATACCCAAAATAATGGGGAATTGATAACAAAACTCGTCAGATCAAAGAAAATCTTGTGGCAGCAGCACAACAGCCTTATACTGAGATATGTTATAGGTAAACATTTAAAAGACGTCATTATGACGTCATTACATGTCATTTGACATCACATTAAAGGGGCATTTTCTAATCTCCATATCTACAAAACTGTATGTTGCTATTATTTTTATGCACTTTTATCAACATGGGCATCCGCATGGGGTGGGGTGGCCAAATGCCCCTTCCCTCGTCCGCCCACCCTCGAAATATATGATAAATTGAGAATATGCTTGAGAAAATACAAAGATTATAAGAACTTTGCCCCCCTCTTGAAAAAAAAATCTGGCGCCGCCCATGTAAACGTTTGCATTTATATACGAAATGTATACAAATGTAACGATATGGGGTTTTGGGTTTAAAATAATGAATAATTCACGAGGAGCATAAATAATGCAATGTTATTTTCTGGCTGTTCCTTTTAGTGTACTTACCACGCCAGCCTAATTGCCCCAGAACAAGTTTGGATATGTTCGTCGACATTTAGGTCATTTGAAAATTCTATTTTGAGAATAAATATTTTGTAACAGCATGTCATCATTGTTGCCAGTAATCAAAGTTAACACTCCTTCTGAGTTAATTTTATGCGCCACGAGGGGTCGTAGTCATTGCAATACCGCTTACATGGTTTGTCCTCTTGCGAGCAGGCCGTGAAGGAAGCTCAGACCGAGCCAACTCTTGGCTAAAAGTCGCCCACTTTTCACTCATTTTGGGGGTAAGTTGAATTCTAATCAAGTATTGAGTAGATAATGTAAGGGACATAGAAGAGGTTGGTTGATATGATTATTGTCAAACTGATTGATTTTTATAGTTTTTAGGATGTTAGTTTTGTGTGAAAGTGTCAAAACTTTTCTAGAGTTGAATGACCAGTTTCGTTCACATTCACTGCATAATGCATTATATAATGGCGACATTGAGTTCAGCATTGTGTACATTCAGTACGTAGTGTGCGTATGCGCAGCAAAACGTTGAATCTCGACCACACTGTGCAATTAGACCTACTCGCTTTACAGTATTTTGAAATGTTGTTCGTGTATGTCGCATTGTTTATTGGTGCACGGGACCTTTTATGATAGAAGCTATTTCCTTAAATATGTTCCCCATGTATACTATTGGTATGTTTATGTATTTTAATTTGTAGCTGAGACTGTCAAGTCACAAGCTTTGAAGGTTGACATCTGAAGTGCATTAGTTACAGGCCTTCTCTATTTTATATCAGGGTAAGACTGTGATTCTTTTTTATGCTTGATTAATTAGTCATCCTATTTAGTATAATTATAGAGTGATCATGACACCTGTCTACAAAACAACTATATTATTTATAGTTTATGCTGTATAATTAAAATACTTGTTGTTTATAATATTAATTTAATCAAATAACTTTGGAACAAGAGTTACAAAAGTTTAAGATCAATTCATGTTATTCATGGTCAACAGGGTCTTCTTTTATGGTCTTCTCAGTCGTCTTCGTCATTCAGGGAACTTCATTTGGGTTTTTTACCTGTGTCTTACTTGGATCTACATTGTCGTCGTATTGGAATCTTTATTCGTATCTTCATTTGGATTATTTGGTATAATTGGAGAAAGTGAATTAAATTAATACTTAATCAAGTGAATCAGTGTAAACAACCGTCTGAGTGTTCCAGTTCATTTCCACTTGCTCTACACCTTACTCTATATATCTTCATGAGGGTGAACCTGACCACCCTTATCATCGTTGGGGTTGCCACCTCGCGACACAAATAATTATAATCTTTTAATCGTTGTTAAGTAACTCTATCCGAGTATGTTCATTCCCAAGTATCATTTTGTGTATCATGGTTCAGTTTATTTATTGAACACCGTAATCCAAAACGGCACTCGTGCACAGCATGTTAAACATTTTGACATTAGGCCTGGTCACCTGACCCACATGCGACCCAGAGCAAATTAAGAATGGTCATTCCAGCACTTCCCCCCGACAGATAATGGCGTGAAACTATCCAACATGTTGTGCTAAAATTGTTAATTCAACTCCGCCTATCTATCTCTGATACTATTTGTGTATACAATTAAGCGGCATATGTCAAAGACTGGCTTTTTGCTTCATTCGAAAACCGCTAGTGAACTATTTTTAACATAACTGTTTTACATTCTTAGGAGTAACTTTTCAATTGTCGGTTAAGACGATGCTACGATGATTGTGGGGAAATGCAAATGATTACTTTTCCCTGTTATAATATTAATACACGTTGATCAATTCATCAACCGAATTTCTCCAAGCGTGGAATCCAAACGTAAAATGTTAAATGTAATCAAAAAATAAGCTTGTGTCATTGTTTAACCGTCTGATTTATCTTTGGCAGAAAAGCATACCCTCGGCATATTTCAAGTTATTTTTTTCGTTGCTTAGTATATTTTACGCTTTACAATACGGGCGATTCCCAATAGTGCGCCTTCAAGAGTTTGCAACGCATTGGCCAATCAGAATGCGCAAAATCCGTCGACCCAACGCCCGTTTGGAAAAGGTCGACTGATTTCGCGCATTGTGATTGGCCAACGCGCTGCAAACTCTTGGAGGCGCACTATTGGGAATCGCCCGTATTAAGTAATCACTTGGTATTCCTGGTCTTACCTTGGCTGTCGACGTATGATGTGAGAGCAAGAAGAAACAGCACGATCACCTTCAAATTCATCGTGACTCACGGAGAAGACCTGCAATCGTCACTGATGATCAAAAAGACAAATCGAAAATTGCCTGTTATTCTCCCTATATTTTTTGATTTTTTTTTTACAAAAGACAAAATAATCTTCGATGGCCCTATAGCTAAACATCTTTCACATGACATACTCTGATCAATGTATGTCAAATTCCATTCTTATCACCAAAGGTACAATTCCTTGAGATATTTGCCCTATCTGTCCCACTATGACACAAGTGGATACTCTTAACCCTAAAGGGACCGGGTTATTTTGACCATCTCTCAGCCGGGGGGGGGGGCGGATTCCAACCCCCCCCCCTCCTAAGATCTCGGCCATCGAGTGACAAAAGAAATGAAACTTGGCACATGCATAGAGCAACTCTTCCTAAACATACCCAAGAAATTTCATGACTATAGGTCATAGGGCTTTGGCAACTTTTTCGCGAAAGTGACAATTTTCGTTTACACGAAGTAACGCTCAAGTTCCATTTACCATTGTAATGTATGGCATGCACTCTGCTCAAATGCGAGCAAAAACGTTTTCAAGAAGTAAACCTATTTCTTGTTTGAGCGCGCGCGCGCTGACCTCCGTTTCCACGAAGTCACACTCTTCTAGTCACACTCTTCTACTTCGTGAAAACGAAACTTTACAGTTCGCAGCTTTGTTTGGTTTCACAATTTTTTTTTCTCTTATTTCTTGTTGTTTTAATACACAAACAGGTCAAAAAGCAACTTTAATAACATCAGTACATCAAGTGTCCACAACGAGAAACCCAACTGAAATTGATTCATTCTTCAATGACCTTGAAAAGATCGACATCGTTATTCAACTGCTGCCTTTTGCTTACCACCGCCTGTAGTCCCTATAACGTGGCGACGTTCAGTGGCGCACCCAGGATTTCTTTTTACAAATTTGTTAAAAGTTAAGTTTTTTTTGGTTGTTTTTTAAATTACCCAAATGTTTTTGCTGCATAAAAAAAAAATGGGTTTTTTTTGGTTGAGGGGCGGCCTATTTGTGGTGGCGCCACTTACACCCCTATTATACTACTCGAAAACAAGCCACATTCATATCATCAAGGCTAAATCATCGTGGGACTAAAAAAGAAAACAAAACAAAATAAAAAAACCCGGGGAGGGGGAGCGCCCCACCCTCCTTGGGTGCGCCACTGTCGACGTTAACCCCGACTGGAACATACTTCTTTGTTGACCAACTTCAAATTCATTCAGAGAAATACTGGTACTTTTACCTAATTAATGCTCGTTATTTAACCTCTGTGAACAATTACGGTGTTATGAAATTTAGTCCGAAGTTCTAAAACAGTGGCGTCTGGAAATTTGGCACAAAACGGCTGAGTATATCCCTTACGTGTATGGCGCACTTGAATAAATCCATGAAAATACCAAATTAACATTTACAAATTTCGGTAAAGTTGATACATTCTAATTCACCATTATTATCTCTACTTACAAACCCAACTAAGTTTGTATTTTCTTTTTGGGGGGAAATTTTCAAAGGGTTCAATGTGCACTTCGAAATGAAATCGGTAAATCACGCCGAATACAATTTTGCTTCTAACTTTTTAACCATGGTTTACGGGTAAATGAACTCGTAATTATAAAAGGGAGTGTTAAGAAATTGATGAAATGTCACTTTCTGTGAAATTTCAGTTAACCCTTTTGCTCTTGCTAGGCGCTACAGGCGAGAAATCAAAGTCTGTCACGTAAGGGGCCGCGCCACGTTAGGGTCACTCAACAATATTTAAAAGAAAAATACGTTATTTGAGAGAGCCGAGGTGAGCTTTTTATAATCGACAAAAACTCGCCCCTAAATGGGAGGGCGAATCAAAGGGAGCTTTAAATTGTCAACAGAAACTCGCCCCCTTATTGGGAGGGCGTGTCAAAGTGAGCTTTAAATTATCAACAGAAACTTACCCCCTTATTTGGAGGGCGAGTCAAAGTGAGCTTTAAATTGTCAAAATCTCGCCCCCTTAATGGGAGGGCGAGTCAAAGAGAGCTTCAAATTGTTAATAGAAACTCGTCCCCAATTTCATTGTCGTAGAACACTGCTGGCTGGAACACATTTTTTTCCCTGGATGTAGGGGGTGCTGAAGCAAATTCCAGCACCCCAATCCAAAAAGTTTGGGGATGCTACAGCACCCACAGCACCCCTGTTCCCGCAGGCTTGAAACTTGATTTCTATACTAAACCCTCACACGGTAAATCCTGGCGGGTACCATTGCCTTAGCGTACGGAAGTTGTTGTTTGACACGTATCAATGATTTTCTATACAGGCTCTTAACATATGAAAAGAGTCAATATTGTCCAACCAGGCCTTGACTCAAAGCTTAGAAATGCTTTTGGGCTTGAGCTTTATAAATATTTTTTTCAATACAAACTGTTTTCGTGTGTGTCTGTATTTGATTGCTTGGTCTTGGTGGCTCAACGTCCCCCATGATGGATATGAAGATTGATGATGATATGTGTGTGTGTGTGTTTATTTTATGAACCGGAGCCACGCCATTCAAACCGAAATGGTAAAAACCTCTAGTTTATAATTCTAATACGAAATAGAAGTCACGGACCATACATGCTTATTTTAAAAGTCTTTGGAGAAAGGAAGTTACTATAATAGACATACTATATGTAAAACACATCCAAAGATGGATTTCTTTAAAATAAGCGACTTTTTCAAGGGAATAAAAATGTTCCAGAAAACTGAACCTGTCTTACCCCTCGAATCATTTTCCAAGGAATAATATTTTTCATAGGAAAAAAAATCAGTGTAGCAGTGTAACATGTGGCCCTTTCTGTCATAATCAACATTTCATTCCTTGCTTGATAATCGTCTTCACGGTGGTAAAGACTGAGGATTCGGTAGTCATTAGCAAACATGATGACTGCAGTTTGAAGTTTAGAGGTTTGCCAACTTGGTGTGAGATAACTCCAAACTTGGTGTGACAAAAGGCTAGGAATATATCAACAGGTTATAATACTTTGAACTGCATTTCATCGTTTTATTAATTAACATGTCAGAAGTTTCTGTAATGATACATCTTCCCATTTGTTTACCGCCTTGCTATACAAAAGTTCAGTCGTCACGTTTTATTGAATCGTGAAGGTAGATGAAGCTAGCTGAATCCAGTTTGATTTCGTGCCGTGCACACGAGGTCAAGGGAAATCAGCATGGGCGAAACTCTACGCATGCGTGTATGAATTTTCATTGATGCATTCTTTGTGAACTGGTGTATTGCGCATGCGTGGGCCGCTGGGCAGTGGCGCACCGTCACATATTGCATGACTATTCTGCCACTGGCAAACCCAGGCCGGTGTTGCATATTGATTTATACTGGCTAAACCAACAAAACGGAACCTTATTAATTGAAGGACATCGGCGTAGGAACCCGGTACAGTATACACAAACAATCTGCAAGGTGGACCATGTCACAGATGTTTTCTTTTTGTATCTACCCTGATGGAGATTCAAGATCTAGCACATCACCTCTTCGAAAACATATTTGCCAAAAATAGTTCAAAGACCGGGTCAGAGCTTGGGCCCCTTCATTTCTACTAAACCCCAAATCGTGATTTGGCCGGCGCATAGGCATTTTTTGGCCTATTTACTGGTCTGCCCCACCCGTAATCTATAGTTGAGTGCTCGGGCACAACCCGACCACTCTCTGTTATTGTTCTGATAAATCTTTCTTTTTTTTCTGGACAATACTTTTACGCGGGTTTTCTCCTAAATGGTTTTATGATATGAACTTGTAATCTTTAACATATATCGGCCCTCATCTTTAGTGGTGCGTATTACTGTGACGTTATGATGACGTCATCTTTCACCGAATATTCTTGAACAAAACGATCAATTGTTTTTCAACCTTGTAATCAGATAGATCATTAATTGATGAACATGTTTTGTTTTGTACGTTAAATCGCTTGACCTTTACCTCTGGGTCTACCGGAAGGTCAAAGTTACTAGATCAATTCAAAACGAAGACTTTAGCCTGAAATCAAAATAAAGCAACAATTCTTCCAAACGGTTTACGGTATGATCATAAAACCTTGTGTGAACTTGTACCATGTAACGAAGATGTTATTAATTGTGTTACTTCATCATGACGTCATCAGGTATCAAATTAAAAGCGATTTAAGGGCAAATTTTGACAAAATAGTTTGCGCTATATCTTTTAAACTTTCGTGTGTTTTTTTTTCGTGAGGTTGTATAGACTTTGCCGTGAGAAACATTTCTTCTTCCCGGACACAAAACTGCCCCTTATTAGGAGGGCGAGTCAAAGTGTGCCCCAAATTGTCAACAAGCTAGTGAGCTTTATTGTCAACAGAAATTCGCCCCCTTATTGGGAGGGCGAATCAAAGAGAGCTTTAAATTGTAAATAGAAACTTGCCCTATTAGGTTGGCGAGTCAAATTGTACTTTAAATTGCCAACAAGATAGTGAGCTTTAAATTGACTCGCCCACTTATTGGGAGGACGAATCAAAGAGAGCTTTAATTTGTCAAAAGAAACCTGCCCCCTTATTGGGAGGGCGAGTTAAAGTGAGCTTTAAATTGTCAACCTAAACTCGCCCGCTTATCGGCGGGGGGGGGGGGGTCACAAATGAGCTTTATATTGTCAACAGAAATTTGCGCCCGTATTGGAAGGGCGAATCAAAGTCAAGCTTTAAAATATCAACAGAAATCCGACCCCCCCCCCATTATTGAGTAGGCAATTCGAATTCAGTTCTCAATTGTCTACAGAGTCCGCCCCATATTCAGAGGGCGAATCAAAATATCATATCAATTAAATATGTTCCCTTATTTGGAGGATAAATCAATATAGTAGGCCCCTAACTTTAAAAATCCGCCCCCAATTTTTGTAGGGCGAATCAAAGTATACTCCTCAGTTAAAATGTCATCAGAAATCCGCCACCTTAAATGGGACGATGAATTTAACCTCCAAGTTGTCCACAGAAATCCGCACCTTATTAGAGAGGGTGAATCAAAGAGTGCTCTAAATTGGCAAAAGAAATCGACCCTAATATTGAGAGGGCGAATCAAAGCTGGGAAAGTGAATCGAAGCATTGCGCTATGATCAAAGTAAGCTCTAATCTACTTTTCAACAGAAATCCGATTACTGAATCACTCTGGAAATATGCAACACTTCACAGGGTTTATGTTAAAAAATAATCTGGACAAATATCCAATAGTTTGGTGATTGGTCATTCTTTTCTAGAGTGATTTGAATATTCAGAAATAGGTGTACTCAAAACAGTTTTGTACTCATTTTCAGAAGTATGATTGCCACTTAATTCAGTCAACAAAAAACAACAACCCATACAAGTCAGTTCATTATCTCTTGGTTGGTTGATAGAGCATTCATACAATTACTTTTCCGAAGTACAAAACAATAGTCTTCGCAAAAAAAAAAAAAAAAAAAAGTAATGTAATGTCAACCTTATAGTACTCAAACATATTATTCAATAAATTTCATCTATGACTTAGAAAAGTTTGTACCCAATATGAGATTGATGTGTTTATTAGTCATAGTCATTAGTTTTTCTTTATCTTATCAGATCGGTGTTTTTTTAGAACGTCAATAGTTATTTCACCTTGCAGTCGCACGTTTGTGGATATAACATTTCGTTTAGTACACACGATGAAAGCTGTTTTTGAATAACAAATAGTTTATGAATTTAAACTCGTTTTTTTTTTAACAGTTAATAATATGGACTTGTGGTATAGATTGTTACGACTTATTCCTTATTCTTGGACTTACAATCTAGCTTAATCCTTAATGATATAGTCCTAAACGGTAGTTGTAGTAATATTCTTGTAGTTTTTGCAAGAGACTGGGTGTGTTTTGAAGTATCGTTTTGTAATTAGTCCTAAAACGGACGTTGTCGCAAGATGGCGGCTATCGCCGATCTTTTGGCGGGAGTTGCCATTTCAGTGGTTTAAATGATTTATACTTGTCATGCTTTAGCCATCCCTTTGATATTTCATTTTAGTAATTATTGTTTAGCATTTACTTTCAATTACTTGGCTTAATCGTCCATGGAGACATATTTTACTTTTAGATATTTCTTATAATTTGTCATGTAAATTTTTATTTAGGCACTCTATCCTCTGTATTTGAGGAGACAACATTTGATTTACTCTTCTCTTCATTTTACAGAAATAAAACAACAGAGATAACAGAGAATTTTTTTCAGCCGTTCCTCCTATATGAACAACTTGCGCGCATCTGCTCACGGAGCCCCGTGACCCTACGCTCAGCGCATGAAAATGACAGGAAAACAGAGCCCTCATTGCAAACTTTTGTCAGTAAAAAGAAAGTAATGACTCTTCCATACGCATTTGAAATTTCAGATTATTACCTGTAGATTGGTTATTTTAACAAATATATGATGCACGAGGAAAATGGGCTTTTTCACTCCAAAAACGGGCGTAAAACATCAAAATCGGCAAAGTCAATGGAGGTCAACAAGATTATTGATCATTTTCCGGTGGGTTGTCTCACTAAACTAAACGGCATAGTCGTTTTCTTTGTCCTACAGACTAAACTCGCACTTCTGAATAAACTACATGAAATTTCCTTTCCACTCATATAAGAATCATTTTGATTGGAAGAGTGGATGAAAGGGCTTTTTTGCTTCCAATCATGGAACGTCTCTCTTCCATACCATGACCTGATTATAATATGCAACGTGTTTCTGTAGTCTGGCTCCATGCATACAATAACCACGCGTGTATTGGTAAGTTGAACGGGGAACAAGGTCAGGCCACGCGTTCGTCTAGCCGCATTATTGAAGCACCCGTTGGGAAACTCTTCGTTGTGTCCTCTTGATTGTTCGTTTTTCACCAATTCATGATCAACGCCTTAAAACTACAGTTTTCAGTGCATGAATATACCTTCATACCACAAGTTTTCTGTTATTTACATAACATTCTCTTGATATCGATAAAATGAGTCTTTGTGCAGTTCATGTTTGTCGGACCATAGCATATTAGTCCCGAGAGGGGTGTATTTGTGCATATGGTTTGCGTTATCTCGCCTTCATAGTACAGTCTACATACGTATCACATTAATAAGTGGTTTGCTTATCAAATCTTGTATTACTACCATTGTGAGTGTGCTAAAGAAACATGAGTATTTCTTACATTAAAACTTCATTTAGCTGAACGTTTTTTCACTCCAAAACTTGTATTGTGTACGTGTACATGTATATGCTAAATAATGTGCACGGCAGCTAGAATCCCTCATTGTGTTAAATGGTCCGATCCATTTGAACTGTTACGCAATGATTGTGAGTGCTGTCTTTACACAAGGTCCGAGCCCCACGCACCCAGGGCCCGTGATGTATTGCACAAATTCCGGGCAAAGTTGTTCATATATTCCCATTTCGACACCGATCCCCCCGGTGTCACAGAAGGAAGGTTTTTTTTCTCCCTCTTTTTTCTGCTACTTCGACATGCTTCTGAAATATGTAACAAAATGGCACTTGGGCCACTAGGCCGACTTCAACAAAAAAAAACTCTGGCCAATCGGTTTTTACTGACCATGTTGTTTTCCATAATCACCCGTATAGGCATAGCCGAATGCTTCTTCTCGAAGCATGGAATAATGTCTGCCTTCTCTGAATAATAACAATCAAGTCTCAAGCCCGCGGGAACAGGGGTGCTCTGGGTGCTGCAGCACCCCAAACTTTTTTGATTGGGGTTCCGGAATATGCTTCAGCACCCCCTACTCCCGGGAAAAAATGTGTTCCAGCCAGCAGTGTTCTACGACGATGAAATTGCTCCGCTTCGCTATACAGTATATATGCTTGCTCTACAAATATCCCCTTCGTTTTGTTCCTTTCTAGTTTCGCCGAGGCTAAGCGCAGCGCTTCGAAAGTCTAGCACAAACACTGTAAAATATCAAGAGGAGGTATTTCTAAATCTTCAGGCAGTGCAGAATCGATATTTCTTTCGAGGTTCCCACAATATGACATGTCTGTGAAATTTCTGCAATGACGGAAGCTTTTGACCCGAAAGCAATAACCTCAGCCATGACAATGGTGTCAAAGTTGATTATGCCTGCCAGGATTTTTTCTTATTCGATCTTTCAATTGGGGTAAACGTTCATACCTTTCCCCTGAAGGTTTCTTTTTCATTGAAAAGTTCCATTGACGTTGCTAGCATTCTGTACTCAAGATTAACAAAGCAATGTTCACCGTGACACATCCCCAACATAATAAGAGTGGGACAGGTTGTTATTGAAACTAGTCATGCTTTACGCCAATTCCAGTGTAGTTTCGTTTTAATAAAAAGCTATTCATGCTTAAGGCCAAACAAAAAAGTCTCCGGTTTCTGGTATGCGCGCGCGTCGCTGTAGCCATGCGCTTTGGCAAAATGAACAATTTTTTTTTTCAATAATAGATGATGTCTCAAAACCGCCAAACTCACTGGTTTGACTGGAATCCTGCTGCTGCACAATTTTAACGTGTTTTTAGATGGGGTTATGATCGAGAATTAAGCTTTATGTGGCCTTTCTGGACTCCCATAAATTTGCACTAAGTCTAGTCGGGCACCATTTGCAGTTATCGGCATACATTTGAAGCAAAAAAAAAAAACAGGTAAAAAAAAAAGCCGTGTCGCCGCATCATTTTTTGGGCAAGCTCCATACCAGAAACCGGATTTTTTTTTTGGCCTTACCCTCTGCAAGTTTTTTTCTCATAAAAACCCAGTAGACCGATAAATCTAGTCTGTCACGAGTCAATATGACCGATTAGGCTGGCGTTTATCTCCACCAGCTTCAATAGCATGAGACGACTGGGAATATTTATATTCCCCAAGGACCGGATGCTTACCCATCGCAGGTTGCTCCCCGGCTTATGACGGTACCCTTTGAAACTCAAGGGTGGAGAGAGGCAAGTTGGGATGGAGTGGCACAGCATATACCCAGCAGCTGGATTCAAACCCATTACCCTCTGATCATGAGTCATATAAAACCCTAACCACTAGGCTACAATGTACTCCCCAAATGAGATTGATGACTTAGTTTAATTCATTATAGAGAAATCGTTTTCACGAACATTTGTCTTTAATGTAAGAATGACTTTTGACTTTTGTTAGTTGGACTACCCCTTAAAGGGCCGGTTGGGGTTGGCCGAATTCTCCCCCCAATCTGTATCCACAATACCCAAGCATTTTTTTTTTGGGGGGGGGGGGGTGACGCGAGCTGTCCTGATTTTTTAGCCTCGACTCTTGCGTATCGTTTAAAACCAAAAACCTTAATTTTGGAACACGGTTCTTGAAAAATGAATTCCCCTATATACGTAGTGTACACATAGCAGAATAAGCATTGGTGCATACAAATAGTTTATTAATGATAAATAATAATTTGGGAGGCTAATCATCTTTACTCGCAGCTGGTATGCTGAATTGCAAAGGACGTGGCTACGACGTGGTCGAGCCGCGCGCTGGCACGTAAAGGCGCCTACGGCTGCCGGCCACATCAACCCATATAATGACCACGGAGCTCAGCCTGAGATCGAAAGTGTTGATTTTTTTCGGAGGGAGAAAATCGGAGAAAAACCATCCTGGTACAGGAGAGAACCAACACACAACTCTCCTCACATGCGATCCGCCAGGATTCGAACCGTGGTCACCTTGGTGATAGGCGAGTGCTTTACGCACAAGCCACCCATGCAACCCAATTAATTAGCCATCATTCCAAAAACCTTCGACGTATAGTCATGATATTTCTTTGGTGTGTTCATAAAAAGTTGTTCTATGCATGTAACAAGTTTGACAATTGTTCGTCACTCGATAGCAAATATCTGAAGGGGGAGCAGAATCCACCCCGCCCCGCTCCACCCCCCCGGAAATTATCAGAATAACCCGCCCTTTAAGAGTTAAAAGCAAGATCCAGAAAAGAATGGTTCTTGGTTTACTCCTTTGAAATGCACACCTGCTTACCATCAAAGGGCGAAGGCCCTCTTCAGATAAAAATGATTTTTTAACCCACCTGTGTTTCTGTTGAAACGGTATGTACAATCATTTTGATTTTTATGCAATTTTGATTATTTGAAGTGACTTGGTAAGTCAATACTATTTTCACTTTGGGAAGGATTCTGTCATCAAATCAGTAATACCCCCGTCACACCGGAGGCGCGGTGCCACTACGGTTTTTGGCCAAAACCGCCATCATCGTAGTGACACCGGCAGAAGTTTTTTCATAGTATTCCCCTACCCGTGAATACCCCCGTCACACCGGAGGTGCGGTGCCACTGCGGTGCTTGTACGGCATAAACCGCAGTGGCACCGCCATGATCGCCGTGGTTCTGTAATGGTTCCGTCATTGATCGCCGTAGCACCGCGGAAAACTGTCAAAACCGCAGACCTTCGCGATTGCACAGGGGTTGTACTGCGGAGGCACGGCGGTGATAGAGGTCCTACTGCAACCCACGGTGGCACTGCGGAAGTTTTGAACATGTTCAAAGTTTACGCCGTGCCACCTCCGGTGTGACGGGGTATAAGCAGTTTTCAAGATAATTGTGGGCAATTAAGGGCTAACAACATGCCAACATGTCATTCGTTTAGTTTTCAAATGTGTGCATAAAGGAAAACGGAGATGAGCAATGAAATACTATGAAGAAAAGGATGCTCGGAAGACGTAAAGAAACGAAAAAAAATACAATAATAATTTCAATTACTGGAAATGGATACCTTCTAGGGAGGCATTTCCCCCTAGAATCATGCACAAGCAATCGTTCCTGAATGGCCCCGTGATGTTTTGCGTCTTGAGGAATCGATCTAGTCTATTTGTGACTGGAACAAAATGTTGATGAGAAATATGACTTCGAACATTAGGGGACATTCATAAAAATATAACTTGACTTCCCAAGTTATAATGTTCGATGATATCTACTTCAGGGTACATTTTCATGAATTTACCCAACACTCAGATAATGATCAACTGTGAAAATAAACTTACCTTTTTAAAGTCTTTGTTTCTTCAAGTCTCTCAGATACGCGTTCTATGATATGTGCCTTCAACGCTGAAGTCAGTACTACATGTACTAATTCCAAATCCAATGACAGCTTAATACATAATGCAAGTTGAGTGACGATGTTGTTAAATAACGTGCGCTTAAGTACTGGAAATGGTTGACATGCTTGAATAGAAAACTTTAAAAAAAAATAAAAGATTTTTTTTGGCTGGGCTCCCTGGCTGTCACGGTTGCATGGGTAATCATTGAAACTGCTAGCGTTCATTAACTTCTTTTTAACCCACTAGCCCATTGGGGCGCAGGGGCTCATCTCTTGTTTTGAACTCCCCATGCAAGATCGTGACCGTTTACTTAAACAGAGAAACAGTGGACCCAATATAGAAGGCGCCTGTTAAATGGTCAGAATCTCAAGGTCAAGACGCAGTCTTGTTTTGAATAATTATTAACCGAATCTGCTTGTATTGGTATAGACCGTGGTTGTGCAAGGGGCTTTTTTCCATAGAATAATTTCTCGGAGGCAGATGACCGTAATTATACAAACAAGGTGCCATTTTGAAAGACATATTTTCCAGTGTTGTAGTCGAGGCCACAACCTCCGAGGCCGAGGCCAAGGCCGAGGCCACAGCCTACGAGGCCACAGCCTCCGAGGCCACAGCCTCCGAGGCCACAGCCTCCGAGGCCACAACCGCGAGGCCAAGGCCAAGGCCGAGGCCACCACCTCCGAGGCCAAGGCCGAGGCCAGCTATCAAAACACGTAATAAAATATAAATCACTAAAACAAGGCTAAGATTATGTTGGAGTTTTAACATCTTTTTAGTTGAATTCACTGAGTTTTGGAGTGCCTGGCTTACAACTTTACAGCTTGCAATGGGTTTCCTCTTGTAGGGGGTCCGGCGAATTTTATTTTCTAAAGGAAGAAATCTCAAGTTTTGTATCACTGAAAAGCAAATTACACGACAAAGTCAATGGCGTTTGAATCAGGCTCATAGGTGTTTGCCCTTTGGAGATACTACAATTTAAATGGCCAAATGGTGAGTTTCTATTCTGTAAGATTTACAATATTTACTTTTAGCATGTTTTATAAATCTTATTTTCAAAACCTATCCAAATGCTTAATATCATAGGAATTCCCATTAAATAAACAACAACTTGATTTTTGAATCAGGTTTTAACCACTCATAACCAAAAAGTTACGATCCCCCCGACCTTTGCACTGTCCAGGCTTGCGCCGAGCAAACACCGCGATGCGACCAGACAGTGCCAGACGGCCCGCCGTTATGCACGGGCAAAGTATAGTTCCAGTCCCGCTCCGCACAACGGGATAAGTGTTCACGCATTATCAATAGCGCGGTACCAGACAAAGTCTGGCAATGGCCAATCCCGCTCCAAACAACACGGCAACACGGAACATGCGTGCATGATAACACTCAGTTCATCAAAATGACCATGAATTCTCGGATCATCCGATTTGAATCCAAAGGCTTCGAAGAATCTTAAGATCATGGCAAGAGGTAGGGAGTCCAGAGGTTTTGGCCGTATATCTGTAACCACGCAAAAATAGTCAATTTCAAACCGTGCTTTTACATGTAATAAGTATCAACATGGCTCTAAAAATACAAAAAAAGTATCCTTGTACCACGAGGAATACTGACTCCTATTATTAAAACATTTATTCAGAACTTTGCATTCATTTGGATGGAAAAACGAATTCTGAAATCGCGCTTTCCATATCGACCATTTGCGCCAAACATTACCGTGTGAGCCGGAACTTTCATTTAAATCACTGTGTAAAAAAAAAATCTACTTGATAAATCGTAACTGTTTTTATCATATCTTTATGAAAAATAAATGGTACAGACTAGTACCCTAGATTGTACCCAAAAAGTTCAGACTTTTACTGAAACAGTGGCCCATAAAAAGAAATGATTAAGCTTGCCGCACCTTGCCGCAAATCATTTTTAAAGCTATAGTCCATCATTTGCAGCCATCCGAAAAGTAACTGGCGTAATTACTGTTGAAAAACAAACTTGGTTGAAAGATAGTAAGGGAACTAAACTCCCTGTGAAATTATTCTTTCTGGGAAGCTGTCATTTTGAAGTAATCAACGAAAGAAGGCATTTCCAACGGTGATTCTTAAGAAGCACCGTAGGAAAATTTAAATTAGTAGTTCGTTTAGTTATTCAGCGCAGCGCGCACAAGTATTAGAACGACGCACACACGCGCGCGGTTGTTATAATTCGTATGATCAGTGCGCGACGCCGCGTATAGCTGCAATTCAAAACAATTCAAAACATGATTCAGTAACTTTTGATTTGAAATTGAGATCTTAGAATGCTGCTTTTCTCGGAATGTACAGCTGAAGCTTAGCTGAAACTTCATCAGGTTAGTTGCTCAGTATCCTTCATTAGATTTTGAACACTTTTGTTGCTTCAAACGAACAAAATGCACTAATTACAAATGATGGACTATAGCTTTAAAGGTCGGGGTACAGAGGCGAAACGAGAAAATTATGTACAACACTGCAACCAGACTAGTCTACTACCACATGTTATTGTACGCATACAAGGGCGGATCCGGGGGGGGGGGGCAAAGGGGGCCAGCCCCCCAAAAAACGAAACCATTTTGTTTGTTTTATGTTACATCGCAATAAAGGCAGGCAATGAGTACACCACCATCTTTTCCTCAAAAAAACATTGGTTAAAGTGGTCAGAAATTGCCTCAGATCGCACCACAGAGCATCTAGAATCCGATTTTTTTTCGGGGCCCTTAAGCGGGCCCCGAACCCCACGCCGTATTTTTTTTGACCCACTTTTTTGGGGGACCCAATTTTTTTTGGCCCCCCAAAAAAATTGTGTTCTGGATCCGCCCTTGTACGCAGATGGGATTGGTGCCAGACTTATGTAGTCTGGCACGCGGTAACAGTTATAACGCTTGCACGCACGTAGAAAGCTGAAGCGCAGGCTAGGCGAAGATGCTATACGTGCGTGAGTACGTTCAATCGCAACCATTTCCAGTTCATTCGTGCGTAGATTGTATATGCGTTCGTTTCACGGAACCCACTGCGGCAGAATCTCGAGGGTTTGATACGGTAGAAAATTGAAATTAATTAGAATAGAAAACACACCGAAATGGGCGGCCTCGAGCCGGCCTCGACCGATTCACCGAGGCCGGAGGCCCGAGGCCGAGGCCGAGGCCATGAAAATCGGCCTCTTGGCCGGCCTCGAGGCCGAGGCCGGCCTTGAGTCCTCCAACACTGTAAACAAACCCCCATTGCCGATCCACTATGCAAAGCTATTATTCTTTACTTAAGGAGAACACACAATAAATAATGTATTCGTTTGTTCTCCATCATAACATCACTCAAATGAAGTCCAAGCAGAATGTTTTAAACTTAACCTGTTAAAATTTCAGCACATTGAAATTACACTTTTCGTGAAAACAGTGAAATGCACAAGAAAGATGAGTGAATGCCAGCACTCTTCATCTCCACAAATCTGTCAATTAATTTTGATGTTGCCATATGGAGTTATTTCACTGGTTGTTTGGTACAAATACTATATATAATCAATGTCAACGTTTTCATAATAATTCCGAGGGTTCCTTTTCGGATAAATGCAAGTGATCCTCTATGCCTTAATAAGGGAGATGCCGTCATTCGTCATCCATACCAGTTCACGTTATATTGGCATTTTAGAGTTTCGGCGGACACTATCGTTGTATGAGGGTGTTAACTGGAGAGGCTCAACTTGTATTTATCCATTTCAAATGAAGGTTCATGAATTTCGCTGCTTTAGCGAATCGAATTATTGAACACAAATGTCTACAAAGTATTATTTCACTACAGTTTTAACTGAATCACTAGACATGTGTTTTTTTAGAGTATTCTTTTTTTTTCTGGTAAAAGTAATAATCCATGTTAGACCAATCATTTATTGGATAACAAATACAACATAGTTGGACGTAACCCTTGATTTTGAATTTCAAGGTCATTAAATTGTTCCAAAATTAAGTGCCACCAAATCTCACGAAACATCTTCACCGTTAGTTTTTCGAACGATACAATTTCTGGCGAAATAATTTCACAGGACATCTTTTACCATGCCCATTTCATTAACTTTTAGCACGTTTTCTTCCAGCGAATTTCCACCGAAAATCTAGGCGACATGCACTTTAGAGTATAGATCTGACATTTTTAGTTTATATTCAGTATGTTATATAATTAAGCTCAAAATAACAAATTGAACAATTTTGCGGCTCCAAATTTGAGGTGGGCTATTAGCTTCGGTCCAAAAATTACGCTACCGGTTTTATATGATCGAAAAGAGCATTGCTCATAGCGATTTTTGGCAAAGTATGTACGTCTAGAGTTGGAAAATGTGTAATACTTTTGCAGTGTGAGCGGTGGCACTTTTTTGGGTGTTATCACTTTTCTCCATAGACTTTGTACACAATCCTTTCTCCATAGGCTTTATACCCGTTTTTCCTCAAAAATATAACTGACTTGCATGATGAGTTTCGCGTTCACTCTTTCAGTTTCGAGTTGACCATGGCTTTGCATGGTGAAGATACTAATGAAAGGTTTGCGGAAACACCATGTGCGAATAATTTCTCAACTAAGAGAATGGTTCTGAAAAGAACCAGAGGTATAAACTCGACGTTCCGGTCAGTATGCTCTGACCGTCTTCAGGAGAGTGCCTAAACTCTAAGAAAATGAATACTTAAGTAGCAAAAGGTGAATTCAATGGAGTGTGAAGTTGCATCCTGTGAGGATGCAAAGTAGACAGGATCCTAGAGCAAGCTTGGTGCCCACTGAAGTGGAACAGTAGGGTTGCAGTGTCAGTAGAGGGAGGACCTAGGGTATAGGAGACCCATCAGTCTAAGGTAGTATATGGAACGGTCCGCTGGAACGGTCTAACGGAACGTTCCCGTTCCGACTTTTGAGACGCTCCCTTAGCGAACCGAATTTTTGAACATGAATGTGTACAAAGTATTATTCCACTATAGTTTTAACTGAATCACTAGACATTTTATTTAGAGTATTTTTTCTGGTAATAGTAGTCATCCATGTTAGACCAATCTTTTATTAGAAAACAAATACAATATGGTTGGACGTAACCCTTGATTTTGAATTTCAAGGCCATTGAAATGCTCCAAAATTAAGTGCGACCAAATCTCACGCAAGATGCATGGAGCATGTACTGTGTTCCTCATTGTAATCAACTCAGTTTCATATCTCATTATGTGCAGAATATTGTGTAGTGAAAAGGTTATTGTTCCTATTGAATTCCTTTTGTTCGTATTGATTTCTGTTTTGTAGGAATCCATTGGGGTGTTGGGGTGTTCTGGATGGATAGTACCTTTGGCGACGGGCAACCGCCCATGTTTATGGGGGCTCTAACCACTAGTTCCAACAGTTCACCCTAGCTCATGTATGGCTCCACTGAACTACTTGTGTACGGCAGTGGCCACACCCCGGTATCCTGACCTCGGCTGGTCGGCTAAACTACATGAGTAGACCTGTATGTTGGACTCCTGTAGGTGAGGGACCTCTCCAGTCTAGTACATACAATCTGTATCGGCGGAATAGGCAGGCTTGGTTGATAGGCTTGTTCACCTGGTTATGATGGCGTGCAGTACTTCTTTCTGTGGTATTCCTTAAGAGTGGTTTGGAGATTGTCATTTTCCCTGGCGTCACACTGAGTATTCAGCCTCTTAAAAACATGATGAGTTCAGCCTTCAGCACCAGGGTTAAAGCCCCTGCTTCAAATCTGCCCTCTCACGGAACTATTGACACTTTGTCTTATTACGACGGCGTCCGAAACCCTCTTGGGAGGGCATCATCTGATAAAAATAGTTTCCGGAAGGGTCTTGCTTGACCTAGAAAAACTATCCTTTTTTGATCAGCTTAATTGTCACAGTCTCTCTTCGCTGTCATCAAGAGAGGAACTTAATAAACATTATGTGACTACAATTTATCTGTTACCTGCATCCAAGAGCACTGTCAAGTGAATCGACCTGAAGACCCTGATATCCGAATCTCTAGTTTAGGATCATCAACCATCTTCACCTCTTCCGCAACTCGGAATCGACAAGGTGCAGCCGTTGGTGGTGTAGCAATAACTGTTCAAACATCACTGCTTCCGTTGCTGACGTCCATCTCTAAGATCAACGACAGAATTATGCTCGCCATCTTTAAAGACAATCCTAAGACATACGTTGTCTCCTTTTACTCTCCCACTAACACCAGTGATAAGGCGTCTATTACTGGGTTCTACAAAATGTCTCAATGACACCATTGCCTCCATTCCCCTTACATGCCCTTCTTGACATCGGATGGGACTTCAACGCTCATGTTGCAAGGCAGTTCTCCTACCACTCTACTACCAACCGTAATGGTCAGCTCCTCAGTGACGTTTTCGATCGTAACAACCTTTTGATTGCCATCACACTATTTAAGAAGTCCTCCAAAAAGCTCTGGACTCACCGTTAACCTAACAAGTACCTGTCACAGATTGATTTCATCCTGTGCCGTAAACGTTGGAAAAACAGCATCCTAGATTATCAAGCTTTTCAACATCTGATCCAATTGGCTCCGACCATCGTATAGTATGTGATAAGATAAGGCCCAGTCTTCGTTCCACAAAACCTACTGCCCGTCCTAGACTGAACTGGTCTGCAACGCATTCAGATAAAGAACTTGCATCCTCTCTTGAGGACCGTATCACCCATGAGTGGTCCTCATTGTGCCCTGACGACCAATCTTATGGCTCTTTCGTCAAAGTGTGTGAGAGTGTTGGGAAGTCTCTCCTTCCATCGCAAACCAAACGACCACATACCATTGCATCATCTACACCAGTCAATGTAGCTCGAACAAATGCACTCACCTCTTTACAAACCAATCTTCCTGCTGCTCAATCCAACCTCAGCAGTGTCTATGCCGAGCAAGAAGACTGCAGAGTCAACAACATCCTCAGTGCTTTTGACGATCGGGAATCGACCAATTCCATCCAAAATGCCTGGAACTGGTAAAACAGCTCTCTGGTAAACGTTCAAACACCGTTTTCATTTAAGATAATGATCGACTTGCCTCTTGGAAATCCCATTTTGAGAACCTTCTCAGCTCTGGTAATGCCTCCAATGACCCAGTCTCCATTGATCCCGTCTTTGTTCCGAACCCTTACATCCGAACTGGCAAATTCTCCGAAACAGAGGTCAACATAGCCATTAAACAAGTGAAGCTTGGCGAGGCTTCTGGTGTGGACAACATACCTATTGAAGTTTCGATGCTTCCTAAACTTAAGAAATATCTCACACGGTTCTGCAATGCAACCCTTGAAGGTAACCGCCCTCTAGAATGGGGCCTGTCCAGCATCGTCCCAGTTCCAAAGAAAGGGGACCTCACCATCCCAGACATTTACCAGGGAATCAGCCGCGCTCAAACTGCTGCCCAGACAACTACCAGGGAATCAGCCTCTCTCAAACTGCTACCAAGGTATACAATCGACTACTTCTGAATCGCGTTCGTCCGGAAGTTGAGAAGATACTCCGTCCCAATCAAAGTGGCTTTCGGCCTCTACGTCTAACCTCTTCTCAAATCCTTGCCCTCAGGCGCCTTATTGAGGAAATTTGTAACCACCAGAAGGAAGGTGCCATCATTTTTATCTTTTTCCGTAAAGCATTTGACTTGTTGACAGACCAACAATGTTTAAGATCCTGCATGCTTGCGGTATCCCGGAGACCATTCATGCTATGAAAATTATGTATAAAGATACAAGTGCTTTTGCTCTCACTCCTGAAGGTGAATCTAGTTCGTTCTCCGTCAACAATGGAGTTCTTCAGGGTGATATTCTCGCCCCCTACCTATTCGTCATAATTCTGGATTATACCCTGCGGACAGCATTAAATGTCACCGATGGTCTCACTCTCTCACGCCGTAGGAGTAGTAGACACCCTGCCCAATACCTATCCGACCTAGAATATGCAGATGACATTAGTCTGCTTGCTGATACCATCCTTGATGCCGAATCTCTCCTCCACAAAGTAGAAGCTTGCTGCAAGTCCGTTGGTCTCTCTCTTAATGCAAAGAAGACTAAGTACATGGTCATCAACCCATCACCAGCACAGCTCATAATATCGAGTGTAGAAAAGCTCAAGCTGCTCTGTTCTCACTGACAAAAGTATGGAGATCCTCGATCTCCAAGTCCACCAAACTTAAGATCGTCAAGACCTCAGTAGAATCCATCCTCCTCTACGGTTGCGAGTCCTGGACCCTGACCAAAAAAGATCTCTGCATCAATTGATGGTACCTATACACGGATGTTGCGGGCTGTTCAGAACGTTTCTTGGCAACAACATCTCCCTAACTCTGTTCTGTATGGAACCATTCACCCTATCTCCACCACCATCAGACATCGTCGCCTTCGGCTAGCCGGTCACGTTTATCGACATAATGAGCCAGCTAGTCAAGTTCTCCTCTGGAATCCTGAAGCCCCTCGACGGAAAGGTCGTCCAAACATGACCCTGAAAACATCCATCAAGCTATAAACTGGTCTGAGTGGTCCATCTCTTTCCAACACTATGCTCGACAGGGACAGTTGGGCCCAACTCATCAAGTCATCATGAAAATGAATGAATGAAAAAGAAGAAGGATTCCATTGAAAGACATTATACTCACCCTCAGTTGTCAGCAACACCATGGACAATTTTAATGTTAACGGTAGTGTTACTTTAAAAAGAACAATGAATAAAATAACAAATAGAATAAACAACGGGCTTAGGTGAGTAATGCTCTTCTTTTTGGGGAGCATTTGTTTAGTTTAAAAAAAGTTCCTTTTTGTCCTTCGATGTCCCGTTTGACAATGCCATTCTTCAACGGCTTTGTTTAGTACACTGTATGTTTACCGCTGGCCTCAAGCTCTGCAGTGAATGTGATTCCTATTTCGCGATACATGTCAGATGATACTGCAGTTCACATATCCTTTACACAAATATCAGAAAAAAATATGTCGCATTGCAATCATCATGTTTCACTGACTCTAACACTGACTTTACGCAGAATAGCAAACACTTTACAAGAAAAGCTTTAATTTCCAGAATCACTTAATCACTGAACACGTGGTAAATTTCCGAAATAGGATAAGCAAAAAGTATATGTGCGTAGACACTGCCGTTTCAGATGTACATGCATTGGGTGCAGGTGAATAGGCCTATCCCTCCATGATGACAATAACTTAAGGTTAAAAGTTCATGGTGATATGGAGTGTTAAATAAGACCAGCAAGTGATCGACCTACTCGAAGACCAGACTATTCGAGTCGATAACGAAGGACCATGCACTGCGCTTTGCAACTCCTCTTCTTCGTGCTAAGGACGGGGTTTAGTTTCATGCTGACACAGAAGTAGCCATGTTCAGATTAGAAACATCGAGCACAAACTTCAAAAGCAGACAAACCTGGCCAAAATCCAGAACTAGAAGATCCAGAAGTTGGTCGATGCGGGCTATGTTAAGAGGACGAAGCTAACCGGACAGACGAGTCATGGTTCTGCCCACACTGTCCACACCGTGTTGTTGAGAACAATGGCAGTTTGACTGTTCCTCCGAACATGATGGGAGGATCCTCAACCAGCACCTCTTGCCTGGGCCCAAACTTGGTGCCTCCCTGCTTGGAGTCTTCCTCAGATTCCGCCAGCACCCATTAATGTAGCAATCTCAGGCGACATCCAGACTATGTTTCACCAGTTGAAACTTCTCCCACAAGACAAACTCTTACTGAGGTTTATTTGGCATAACGTCCAGAGAGATTTGATACCCTGTGGCGCCACTTTTGTTCTCCAGAAGCACTTACTTGTCAACCAGGAGGGAAATGACGATGTTTGTTGCGCCATCAAAACGTTTTTTTATATATCGACAGTGTCCTCAGTGCGTCAGAAGCCAAACAAAGTACGCCTCCCCTTATTACAGTAGGTACGTGATCATTAGTAGTTTATTATACAAATAATGAATGTTTAAGAGTGCAATGGTGAAAATATTTTCATGAGTTGAAAGATTGAATGTTCCATCAAAGTCAACCAGTTGAATAAAACATTTCATCTTTCGACAAATGAAAATATTCTCACCATTGCATGAATGCAAAACATTTTTTACTTGTTTTATAAAACATCCAAGTCGATCTTTGTCATTCGATTGGAGGTAAAAATTAAAAACGCATAAAATTCGCAAATCTGTTTCATATCCACAATTTTTTTCCAGCTTGTTATGGTTTACAAGTCAAATCATGGACAATAATGATAATTAACATTGTAAGTTCTCAAAGGGCAATTCCGTAAAAATGTCATACTGAGGGTCATATTTTTTTTATATAATAAATGGTCATGTTAGCTACCACTTTGAAGCAGATCAGGTACAAAATACCAAGATGCACTCAGTTATACATCAAATAAAAAATTGACATAAAAAGGGGTGAAAAAAGGCACTTATTGGTAAAAAAGCAAAATTTTTATAAATTGCAATTTTAAGTATATTTTGCCAATTAATTAAGTATATTTTGACAAATTTTGTTGAATTTTGCAATTTTGTAGCAAAAAGCTGTGTTTTATTGCCTAAAATCAACATTTGCATGTTACCCAAAATCCTGCCTCTTTTAACCCTAAAGGGGCCGGGTTATTTTGACCATCTCTCAGCCGGTGGGGGGCGGATTTTGCCCCCCCCCAAGATCTCAGCTATCGAGTGAAGAAAAGATATTGAAACTTGGTACATGCATAGAGCAACTCTTCATAAACATACCCAAAAAATGTCATGACCAAAGGTCAAAGGGTTTTGGAATTATGGCTAATTAATTATTCATATGTATGAATGGAAATTCTGGTTTGTGTACACGACGTATATTGGAAAATTCAGTTTTCACGGCGCGTAGCGCCGGAAAAAATTTCGCTGCGCGACAACCCCTTGTCCGATTGCCATGTTTTTGGTGTCAAAAGATATGCAAGGCTCGAGGCTAAAAAGTCATAAAAGCTCGTGTCGCGAAAAAAAAGATGTTTAAAGGCTATCGCGGAAAAAGTCGAGGGGGGGGGGCGGATTCCGCCCCCCGGCCCTTTTACGGTTACATTTTAACACAACTATGTGCCAGTCTTTTACCAAAATATCTAAACAGTGTTTTTTTAGTCTCTTATATTAGTTAGAATAAATTTCCTTTTTACCCCTCGAGCCTCTCGGCAGAGAGGTAAAAACAGCTATGTCAACGGCACTCTGCATCCCAAAAATCAGTCGATAGAATGATCGCTAGAAATCACCTACATTGCATTTCTAAATGACAGCATGCCAGACGAAATAATTTTACAGGCTGTTATTACCAGGACACTCTTTAATCGAAGTGCGCTTCCGATAATAAATTGGTGGGCTACATAGGGATGAATGCAAATGACATAAAATGTACGGATATTATCAGACGGCTGTGGTGTGTATTATGCACACGTGATCGTCTAATCCACAGACTTTCTGCTAGAAGAACGATACCATAATTATGCCATGTGTGAAAAAATAAATCGGAACAAAAAGGACACACTTGTTTGGGCAATAACTCATGAAACGCCAAATGTATTCAATTGAAATTTCGTCCTGTAATTTGTCATTATATGTAACATCGGCAGATTTCAATTCATGAGAAACTGTCGAACAATTACAATAATAGGACCAAAATAATATAGCGTTTTAAATGTGAAAAATACAATCCGAATGAAAGTCAATGTTCATGGAACAAGGTTGAACAAGAGCAACATATTCCCCTTGCAAATGAATAAATGTCTGTTTTACTGAATTGGAAGTTCGTTTATTGCACTATTTAACGAGGGCATTTTAACCAAACTGTTTTGGCACCTAAAATATTTCGCCATAAAAAGGGTGCGCTAAACGACATAGTGTCTCGCACGGAGACAAAGTTGCCTAACGGTCTACTTTAATTTTCTTTCAGTAGACGGAGGGCGCGCCATAGGAGTAGTGGTCACAACCACTGACAAAGCATCAACATGGATGCCTCATAGTTTTTAAATATTTAGACTTCAATTAATTCACCGTACACTTTGGGAGTTTACATATCTAAATGGAATCCAGTGAGAGCAACTTTCATGTCTTTTATGTGCAATTGTTTTGGTTCTACAGAAACCTGATATTCATCTAAACATTTAAATTGCTCAAAAGTTACAATCAATAATTACAATGGCTTGTCTCTAATACAAAGCAGCCAATGTGGCAAAAGCGATAATTGTAATCCATGCATTTCATAAATACAATATGGCTGGTACCTCCCTTAAAGTATTAAAAGCAAGTTCTGAGTTTGGTCCCATTGATTTCAGAAAAACACAAGGTTAACCTAGTTGTATCCACTATCAATAACAGAGCATTTTTGTTGAATACTTTAATATCAAGCACAAATTGTCAAAATTTCACCACGCCTGAGAGGTGTTGTTGCACATGTGTTGCTGCACATTTGTTGCTGCACATGTATTGCTGCACATGTATTGCTGCACATGTGTTGCTGCACATGTGTTGCTGCAACGCATGTGCACCAACACATGTGCAGCTACACATGTGCAGCTACACATGCG
This sequence comes from Patiria miniata, assembly GCF_015706575.1. Taxonomy (NCBI): domain Eukaryota; kingdom Metazoa; phylum Echinodermata; class Asteroidea; order Valvatida; family Asterinidae; genus Patiria; species Patiria miniata. Next base: position 433,127 of record NW_024037067.1, read on the forward strand.
TTGCTGCACATGCGTTGCTGTACATGTACCTGGAAGAAAAAAAGGTGAGTCAACAGCTTTTTTTCCGTTCTGCATTAAGCTTAATATTTACAGCCAAGCCGTTGTGCTAGCGAGAATAGAACATGTCACACTTCAACCCATGGTCTGAACATCCAAGAAGAAATGACTAATAACTTTTTGTCTTGCCTTCCCTTTTCACCACAGATAAGCCCCCCCCCCTCCAGTCTGCCTCATTCACAATTAACTACCTTTCTCTCCCTCTCCCCAGATTGACTTTGTCCTTGTGTTCCCCACCTCTTGTGGTCAACCATCCTTCCCCAATCCCCTCCCTTTCGTTACCCTCCTTTCTGTTCAGCCGCCTGCTTTCTCTGTGTATTTTCCTCTGATCATCTATTTCCAATTGACTGCTTTTGTTACATCAGTAATGTATACATGTACCTGTTTATTTTATAGTCTTGTCATTTAGCCTTCGAGAAAGACTCTGTAGGGTCGAAACGTCAGGCCACTAACTATTTTTTTGCATTTATACCATAGGCCTTTTGGTTGGTAAGCAGTTTGCAACAGCTAATTCTATTTTATTATACAAAAGATAACACCCCGCTCAGCTGCACGAAGAATTGATTTGCGAAACTGAGCGAAGCCGTGAGACGAATTAAACAGACTTAAACAGTTCGGGCCAAGCAGGGACGGCAGAACCGGTGGGGGGCGCTATGGGTGTTTTACACAGAACGGATGTGAAAAAAATATTAAAAAAATACCCCTTTTCGGTAATGCACCCCCCCCCCCTTCCCATTTGAATCCGTTCCACCGCCGCTAGGGCAAGTGAATTGCGACGAACACCTTGCCTTTGGTTTTAGAGAGGGCGCTATTGAAGCATTCATTAAGTGCAAAGTCAGGAATAATTCACGTCTATTATTCAATTAAGTTTTTTTAAACAACACACCCGAAAATCAAACTGTATGGCTTAAATAATTATGTTTGCAAAGACTGTGGGGTATAGGACATCGGGCTGGTTCCCATTCAGACAAGCTGTGTGCATGTTCCGAGTAAGCAAGGCTCCTGACCGTCTCCGGACCTTCTTATGATCTGCTTCCCGCTGTCCACGGATACGGTGTCCGAGTGGTCGTTTGATTTCTGTGTCATAAATAAACCAAATGATTGGAAAATTAAATAACAACATAGTGATTTCTTGTTCTTTTTAATATCACCGGACTATCAGTCGATAACCATTCAGTGTATCATCGATCAGCACAATAAAACGTACTTCTTTTGTCTTATTTGTACTGTTGAAGATAATCTGGTACCAATACACTAACACAAAATTAAATCAACAGATGTTTTGGTGTTATTGGTGTTTTTTTCTGTCACAGGCGACTCATTTCCGTAGGCGAGTTATTGTGAAACTGATTCATAGTTCAGTGGTAATTTTGTCTGTGAAAAAGAAACCATGACGACGTTTTACCACCCTTATAATGTTTACATAGTTATGCATATATTTCAAAGAACCAAATCAACACGCCACTGTGATAACTGCAGGATGAAGCCTTTGGGATGGGAACTTGAAGTCCTGGGATGGGAACTTGCTTCCTGTATCCTGATTAGATAGCGCAATTAGTAGCTAATGGATTTATATTTGCAACAGTGATACGTGTTTTCATGTTCAGTGTAATTCTAAAATTCCTCCTTCTCGAAAATAATCATTTTCTTTCCAATTTGATAATATTATTAGAAAAAGTGATACTGCATATTGCTGGATAAAAAATTGTAACATTTTAATATGAAAAACAAAAGGTGCTTCGTAACTCACGCCGCGACGAATTGATTATGTTTTTACCTCAGACACTATAAACAAAAACAAGCGCTGATGTAAAGCACACGCAGGCACCAGACTATTCCTTATTTGCATACGTATCCCCCAAAAAGGATATGCAAATGATCCAATACCAGTGTGAGAGTGCAGGTAGTGGTGGAGCGTACTGCTCGACATCATGGGAACGAGGTTGGGGGAAACCTGTCTTCCATTTTCCCTAGAACTTTCGTGACATGGCGACTCACCTCTTCGGTACAAGAAAATCCCGGTGAACACCAGTATCGCTACATTATTATTTCACTGCAAACCGCAGCGATAATGATGGCCGTCGGCAGCTGTTGGTTACAGCGACGTCCTCGGGGTACCAGGGTTGTCGTCTCCTGAAAATAAATTGATTACATTGATTATTTTTTCCCCAAATAGATCGACACATGTCTCATTCACAAACCCGAAATGCCTTTGTTGTCGTTGTTGTTGTTGTTGTATTTATGACATCATTTACTATTGTCATATTTTGATGATATGAAATCGATATCAGACTGTTCCATATGTAATAAGTATGGTGATGTCTAAAAACAATTAAAAAATCTTATCCACAGCGTTATTGATAACTAATTGTAAAACGCAAATGAAACGTTTCTTCTGAATAAATACGTTTCCCGAGGAAAAAACAACAACAACATAATTATGGTCGAAATTGAGCCACTCGGAAGACCCATTAGGCTAGGTTATTGGAATAACGTGCAGGCCCGGATTACGCAATAGGCATAGTAGGCACTGTGCCTCGGGCCTACGGAAAAAAAGGGGGCCTATGAAAAATTTGGGGGCCTACGAAAACTTGGGGGAAGGCCTACGAAACTACCGCAGTGTGCCATAAAAACACATAGGCGACCCACACACACACGCGCAGAGAAAAGTTTTACAAAGGTTTTAGGGTCTCTCTCAGAGAGCTAGGACCTATACCAGTTTGGCCTGGCTTGATTGTACAGCCCCCCCCCCCCCCCAAAAAAAGTGTTTTCTGGATCCGTCCTTGTACCCCCACCCCAAATAGGCCTAATCTATAGCCACAGATTTTTTATAATTTTTTTTTTTTAGACAGGGACATTTTCCGGTTCTTATTACATGATTTTCCTAGTGTATCCAACTTCAGGCGTTGATTACTCATAACATGGTTTGGGCGAAATTCCTCATTTTGTCACAATAGGTCACAAAATAATGTGCCCCCTCGAGATGAAAATGAAACTGTCTTGAAGCGCACACGAAAGCATTATGATTGCGTTTAAAAATGATCCCTCTCTTGTAATGCAAATGTGCCCTCAAAACACAAACACCCCTCGCGCATTAACAAGATTGTGAACCTTCTCGAGATGGAAAACTATCCCTCGAAAACACGAATGACCCCTCTCGCAATAAAACAAAATATGCCCCTCTCAAAATGGAAAACTGTCCCGCAAAGAAATAATAGTGCTCCTTTATACGCTTTTAAAATGTAATGCATACATTTTTAAAAGTGTATGTAAATGTTGGTTGTAAATTTTACTTGTGGGTAACATGTATTCCTTGCAATGCAAATGAAAAACAGTTTCACAATTTTCTCCTCTTTGACTGAAGGAAATTTTTTATCTGAGAAAATGGCTCTGTTTGGTGATGCCCTCAGTTATAAAAACGTTCCCGCCGCCGATTGGCGTATTACATGTGCAGGTGTTAGTAAAAATTATACTCGCTTGTACACAATACGACCCCAATTTAGATCGTTCAGTCGCCAAAGGTTCATGGATTTGCTTTGTTTCATCTCAAAGGCCTTTTCGTGATCGTAGACTTGAGTCAAGGCGTATGGCAACCCGGACTCGAAAAAAAGACCATGCGAGTGGCAGGCTTGTTGGCTCCGTTCGCCGTCATTAGGGGCGTAATTCCCGGGGTGGGGTTGGGGTGGGGGTATACCCCCCCACACTTTTTGACCGCGGGGATGGGCTATTGAATTACCCCACTTTTTTGTCATGAGAAACTGAAATGTATTTAGTAGCAGAGAAAGTGGAGAAACAAAGTACAAAAGCTTTCAAAAATGTAAGCGCGAGTATACATCAATGGTAATGAATTTTCCCAAGCTAGCTAAGGGAGCTGAATTAGAATCAGACAAACAAAATTCCCTCGTAAAAAAATTGTAAATGGGTCAGTAGTTTGATATAAATATAATGAGGTGGGGGAAACTTGCTAGAAATCATCTCAATGATAGCGACATATCAGCGTCGGCCGAAAGACGCGCGACGCGAAACAATAATTGATGAGACAGAATAAGGACGAGCATGGTGAGGTTAATTACTCGTAGTGACTCTGAATAGTCAACTGCTCGGTACATAAGAATGATTGTAGAAAAGAGTTACGTAACAGCATTCATGTGTATAGCACGATGCTGATGCATCTTTCGCGCAGCTATGAAACACAGAGTAAGTCTCCCACAGCGGAATTAAGGATTATGTTTTTAAACGCAAAGAGAAAAGCACCTACTGAAACAGCATAGTTGTTAAGCTGTCTGACAGCGGACCCAGGGTTAGGGGTTCGAACCCGCATGGTGTCATTTTTTTGGTTTTCGTTGACCGCAGTTCTGTCATTGAAGAGTATTAATTTCCCGTGGTCATTTACCAACAGCAGTTAGCTCGGTCGGTCGGTAAGCTGACTCACAAGTTGGGACTGTCTGCGAAGTCCAGGTTGGCATCTGCGTATAGGTACGGGGTTCTTTTGCTGACTCGGCAGCAAGGCTTAGGGTGCCACCTCGTTTCCTCCCTTTATGGTGCCTGACTTTCGAGTTACATGGATGGACAGGGAAGGAGGTGTGGTGGGCCGGGTACCGAGTCCCAGAAGAGTTCTATATGGAAGTCGGTAAGGGGCTCATTGAGTTAGGGTCATAAGTCCGACTCCTGAAGACTTGGCCATCGCCACATAACTTTTTGTTTTATTTTCTTTCTTTTCTATTGGAGAACAATTGCAAGAATGATTAATTTGTTATTTTGAGAGCTTGTATTTTAATCGTTCGAAATTAATTTTTAAAATTGTTCGAAAATACAAAATTCAATCCAGCTATAATGTTTTTATTTTATTGTCGCAAAACTGCATGTACATGCTCAGTACCTTTGCGCATACCTTGTTCAGGCCTGTTCCCTGATCCCAGACATCAGCGCGGGGGGGGGGGGGGTGTCTTTAAATCCTATAGTGGATTATTTATATTTTCATATTTTTTTATATGCACAGTTGTAGCAGTCAACCCCCGTATATGAAGCGACTTCGCGCTGCAGCTTGTGCCGACATGACAGAATGTACAATCTTTTGGCATGGGTTTCAGAACCGGATTTTAGCTTCGAGGAGTTTTAAGCAGCGATGTTTATTATTTACATTCTCCACTTTGTTCTTATTCTCTCTTCCTTTCCGATTCCTTCTCCATTCTTCGGAACACTGATGCCTAGGGCCTACGAAATACTTAATCCGGGCCTGACTTGAAAGTTACTCGATCTTAATGAACTTGAACACACTTTATATTCTTCACCGTACTGAAAACACTAATTTTGCAATCTTGCATGATCTTATGAGTGGGTTTCTCAGAACGCAGTTGACGCCCGTTTCGTTCAGAGTGGCTTTCCAGTGTCGCACCAATCCAAATGCCGTATGGACTTAAGGATGAATTAAATGTCTGCAGGCAGAAGTGCATCTTGCGACGCAGGCGAACATTTCATATAATACATTTGCGTTGTTCAAGAAATTATCACTCCACGGAATGTATGGGTGCAACTTTTTGGTCAAAAGCGCGCAAGCCGGTGTCAGACTTTTAATCCACGGCGCGAGTTTTGAGGCTGTGGTCGTACCAGATAGATCTGAATCACTTTTACAATGATGTAATCACCCTTTGTTTACATGTGCGATTTCTTATGAGAGTGAGGCTGGGACAGAACCGCCAAACTCACATAAGACAGCGCACGTGTAAATAAAGCATGACGTCATTATGCTTCAGGTCAATAGACTGGGTGAAATTTGTTTTCAAAATTGGATATTGTGGTCACGTGATGCCAACGTTAGGCAAACGGTTCTCTTCTGCACTGCGTGTATATCTCTTGAAATATGGATGTTTAAAAGACTAGTGTTGACATAGGCCCATACTGTTTAATGTGGGCCAAATGGCATGCAAAATATGCCACGTCATAGACCACATGGTCTATTTTAAAGGAGACGCTAACCTGGCAATGTTGATGATGAAGACAATGATGAAGATGGTGGTGATATCGACGATGTTGCTGGTGGTGATGGTGATATCGATGGCGTTGATGGTGTTGATAGGGATGAAGGAAACGACGATGACGACGATGGTGATGGGGATTGGAGAACAGGTACTTCACAGTGGCTGCCGACGAATCGACCAGCATCGCACAGACACCCGTACCCATGCCTGTTGTAAACGCACGTGCCGCCGTTGCCGCACGGGTTGGACATACACCAATTCATGTCCTCTACAAATAAACACAAAATTGAAAGGAAATATGACAAAAGCTAATGACACTTTGTAATTGGATTCCCTCAACAGCGGATCCAGTGAGGGGCAGGGAACAGGGGCCGTGCCCGCCTCCCCAAAGAATCATTTTGGTTTTTAAGTGAGGTCGCCAAAAAGGCAGCCCCTGCGTACACCACTTAATTCTTTGCTCAACAGAATGAGGTTAAAGTGGTCAGAAAAGTGGTGTTGTATACGCACGTGCCGCCATTGCCGCACATGTCCTCTATAAATAAACACAACATTGAAAGGAAATATGACAAAAGCTAATAACACTTTGTGTTCACGCAAAGTGACTGTGTGTATAATTGTAATTGGACTCCCTCAACGGCGGATCCAGGGAGGGGGCGGGGAACAGGAGCCATGCCCCCCCCCATAAAGAATCATTGCTGTTTTGAATTGAGGTCGCAAAAAAAAGGCTTAATTCTTTGTTCAACAAAATGAGGTTAAAGTGGTCAGAAATAAACATTGTCTCAGATCGCACAACAGAGAATCTAGAATCTAACAGAAATAACAAAAACAAAACAATTCCCGGCCCTTAAGCGGGCCCCGAACCCCACGCCGTAAATTGTTCGGACATTTTTTTTGGGAACAACAATAGTTGTTGGCCCCCAACAAATTGTGTTCTTGATCCGCTCTTGGATTCCCTTTTCCAAAGTACTATCGGTTGGTTAGTGAATTCCAGTTGTAAATTCCTGTAGAATAGAACGTGTCATTTGAAACTGGAATGAAACTGAACAACCACAATTTAACGCTGTTACCAAAATGTTTTTGATTTAACAATTTGGTTTAACGAAATATCCCCCCCCCCAAAAAAAAAATGACAGTTTTAAAATTGAAATCCCTATTTTTAATATAACTGCACTTCTTTAACACCGGAAGTAAAAAAGGGTGGGGGAAAATCTTAACAAAAACGTAAACTTTTCTAAATTTGAAATGACAGCAAGCCAGACGGAATAATTTCACAGGGTGTCTAGTACCAGTACCGATCTTTAATGATTTGGTGGGTTTCTTTTGGGATTAATGCAAATGATTCTCTATACCTTAAATGGCCTAATTGGCGATACTGATCATACTAAAGAGCGAATATAACTCACCTGTTATGACCGGAGCCGTGCAGACGTGGCCGCATCCATTGGAACAGCATTTCAGCGGGGCTGGGCAGGACGAATCGTCCGTGCAATCCTCGACGCACAGCCCGACCCTGTCATTTGTGATATCAGGGCAGAAACCCAACCTCCCTGTTCAAAAGGATAAGAACATCGTGCTGTCATATTACTTGCACTATTCAAGTTTTCGAAGCGTTGGTTGGGGATGGGTGGGGGAGAGGTGGAGGAGGGGGGGGGGTTAGTTCGAGGATCAGACATTTACGTAGGCAGAGCAACGGTACAAACGTGGGATACACCACAGCATGGTCTTTAGAGACTGTGACGAAATTTCAATGATTCAATCACAACATGTGGTCTAAGCTGTGGATTGGCTGATTTTTATGAAAGGTTTTGTCACACACCAACGGGTTACCGAAGAACAGATAGAAGGCGCCCGCTGAAAATTCAGAATCCCGAGGTCAAGACGCAGCTTTTTGCATAATTAATTGCCAAATCGGCTCGCTTATCATAGACCCTTGCTGTGCAAGAAAATATTCCATAGACCTTTTGCAGGGTGAATCAGGCGCTAAACGTACAACAAAATTACGATATTCAAATTTGAAAAAAAAAACCCACACTGACCTCCGCTGTTCTGCCTTTGCTCACAGCGTGGCCCGCTGTAACCGGCCGGGCACAGGCAGCCGTACCCCTCGTATTCGTTGTAGCATGTACCGCCATTGCTGCACGGGTTGGAAACACACTGGTCTGCATTCACTGGAATAACAACAAATGGTACATTTATTATTGACTAATTACTTATTTTCAAAAAGCAAAACCCGTGCATACTTGCCTGTTGATAAACGTTCGTATTCGTTGAAGTCGGACGAATGTCAGCTTGAAGAGGGGAACAAGAATTTCAAACGAATTTACGACACGCGGAAACTTCACGAAGGCGCAAAAGAAAGACACGTTGGTTTGATAACAGCAAGTAACGACGAGTATTATTCAAGACGCAATAGTTGACACGATGTTGTCAAGAAAAATGGGAAAGGTGTCCAGTGCGTATATCTGTGAATTTTAAACGATTTGGCATATTTCCGCAGCGTCTATCGTTCGAAACCTATAGAACTGACTACAAACCTTCAAAAATGTGAACTTACAAGTTTCCCCTGCTGTAAGAATTACAGCAATCATCAGACAAATTGCCGCATCCATCTTGCGAACACAAGTTCTCCTTCTCAAAGTTCTTCTACAAAACCAAACCAAGAACGCTTAACTCAGTTCTTTTCTTGTTAACTGTTTGTAATATAACTGATCATGACACCGTCCAGTCCCAAACTGTACGCCAAGTACATGTACTGCCGAACATCAGTTGCACGCGATTACTATCAAAATAGACGGTGCTTGACGCATACTTTATTTACGGCGGGTTTTTCTTTGTGTGGGTGCAGTGTACCGAATCGTTGCCTTGGGTTCGGTGACAAGTTTATGAATGACTAATACGTCATAGTAAGCGCCATTCATCGAGTTGCATGCCTTATAAGGTCATTCTGTAGCTCTGGGTCACTGTCCCATTCAAACTGGTTGCCATACCGATTTCGCTGTGTCACACCTGTGAATATAGTTTGAATTTGTGTTGATCGGCTTTTTGATCAAATCTACGAGTCATGAATGAGTAGCCTAATTTCATTTCGATATTTATATATATATAGTTTTTTATATATATGTTATTATTATTCCTTATTGAAAAAATTAAAGCAACGCACTCGTTTTCTAGTCGATAAAGCAAGAAGCACCCGCTATATGGAATAACAATTCCGTTGAATGATTGGTTGTAAAGCAACAACAAAGTTTGGAAAATAGTCCAACAACAACAATATAGGTTTTCCCTGCTATTTTAAAATATTTTATCATTAAAATTCATCAACTCTATCATTCCATTTCGTCCACGAAAAAATAATATCACACGCTTTTAAGAAAACCAATTTAGTGATTTACCGTTCAATTTCAAAGCTTGGTCATCCTCTTTAGTCACCGGGGCGAGAATATTCGTCATTGCATGCAGGTCAAATTCGTCCAAGCTAATGCCGAATGGCAGGATTTGGAGATCCTACTCGTCTTATATAAATCAAATAGACGAATTGCATTTCTGAATAACAAGGTTCGACCTAGACGAGATGAAATCGAATAGTCCAGAACGAAAACGTGTGCTCATTGTTTGAATTTGCTTCAACTGAATTTGAAATTGTCTGACAAAAGAAAAAAAATAAACATCGGAAGTGCACTAAATCGATATTGGTGGACACATTTAAATATTAGAAATTGTGAATTCGAATGATAAACGTTTGAAAATAGTTGGGAAAACCTATATTATAACCAAAAAATGCGGTATGTTTCGCTTGAAAACTGCGATCCCAATTAAAGCCAACATACAAAGAACGAAAGCAACACACCGATTTGTCGGACGGTAACCCAAGAAATATCTGCTGTAACAAATTAAAGGTTCGTCCCATGAATGTTCGAAATATAGGCCCAGGAATCCTCAACCAAAAAAAAAATTAGGCTAACCAAAACAATGTGCTGTAGATGTGTTGAACACGAAATTACGATTCCTATCAAAGTCAACATGCATGGAACACAAACAACACTCGATTTCCGGACGATAAATTGTCAAGAAATAAAAAAAAAAAAAAAAAAAAAACTATGTAGTCCTGGTTTGTTTCTAGCGCGAACAATAAAAGTCGATTTGAAGCCAAATACAATTTCCTTCAAAAGAGGGCGCGCTGCATAGAAAGTTGTCACCACGGTAAAACTTATTTTCTGCTTGGCTGAAGTAAAACTTACTCGTTTTTTTGGATGATAAATCAAAAAAAACCTTCTGTATTGAATTATAATTTCGTCGAATGATGAAGCTATTCAGTGTAGCCAAGCTTGGTTTCAGTGAAGCTACGTTGTTGTTGTTTTATTTTATTGATTTTTTTTTTTACTTAGAACTTAGAATCAATTGAATGTTATCCAACACTGCAGTAAATCAACTTTCCTTGGGGTCAGTGTTACACAAGCATTACTGTTGAAGAATGGCGAAGGTCAAAGGGAAAGTTATAGCATGAGGGGGGGGGGGTTGCAGTGACTGGTAAAAAGATAAACAATCAGCTTGTTCTCTGAAAATACTCTGTACATATATTGCCAATTGATTAGCTCCCTTTATTGAAAGCTCTAGGTAAGCACTCGGTTAGTTTTTGGTAAGCAGTGGTAAGCACCTAGTTATCCTGCAAGTGAGCCCCGTCGTTTTGAAAGACAGAACATGGAATAAAGCAAGCACGATCGGACATATCTGGGAAGCTGCGGGTCAACGAATTCGTGTTCATGCATGATTCATGTGGATGTGCAATGTAATTCCTGGACGGAGTAGTGTTTTGATAAAAAAAAAAAAAAAAACAACAACCCTGACCCCATGAAGACCTTTAACCCCAGTTTGGTCATGTGACATGCTGAGGTTGGGCTACTGATAATTTTCACAAAGTTCGGTGAAAAATTTGTTGAAACATGTAGGGGCAATAGACAATGTCAACGCTTGTAACTATTAGCAAACGGACTAACGAAAGAACGCAAACCTTTTTTTGTGATCCGTGGACAGAACTTTAAAACAGTGGTTGCGTTTAAAATTTCGAAACTTAAAAAGTACCAAGGGCGGATCGGGGGGGGGGGGGCAAAGGGGGCCAGCCCCCCAAAAACGAAACCAATTTTTTTATGTGACATCGCACAAAGGCAGGCAATGAGTACACCACCATCTTTTCCTCAAAAAAACATTGGTTAAAGTGGTCAGAAATTGCCTCAGATCGCACCACAGACCATCTAGAATCCAAAACTTTTCGGGGCCCTTAAGCGGGCCCCGAACCCCACCCCGTAATTTTTTTGACCCACTTTTTGGGGGACCTTTTTGTTTTTACTCACCCTGTATACTCCGGTGTATAACTTTATGTACAAACCTACATTTGATAATACAACAATGTAGGCAACCCGGCATGCAAAGGCACAACTCAGAAATGCAGGACTTCTAATGGGAATTAATAATAATTCCCATTTGATAATTAGGTACCAATCATCTCAATCACACTTTGAAACTGCATGTTGTAAACTCTAATACGAAAGGTTAAAAATGCTGCCATCGTCGTTATCTGGCACATTTTTCCATCGCAAAGTTGACTCTCCAATCGGCTACTGGTGGTTCGCAAAATCATGCGCTTCCGAAATCCTTCCAAGCGGTGGCGCGCTCTTCTTGAGCCATTCATGATGAAATCCAAAACAGCCCAAATGCTCTCACGGAGGATGTGTAATAAGTAACCCATGAATTAAATGGGATATATTTGGTCAGTAGGGTCACTTTGGTCAGCACCTATATTTTAGTTACAAGTGAATATAAATATTTGTGAAACAAGATTCGTCAGTAAATTTGATATAATTAGTTTCAGAAAATGCCACTGCAAAGTGTAATGCACTTGTTGATTTGAAGTGGATAATTATGTAATGTCAAATTACAAGAAGTCAAAGGTCAGAGGTCAAGGAACAACAAGGAATCACAATCAAAGAGGCACTCGGATTTTTTTTAGAAATATAGGGTCAAATGTTCCTTTTTTTCTATATTTCACCTGGAACGAAACAATTTAAAAAAATGTTGAAATGTTTTGTCCAGCGGTATTATTAGGGCTGGTCAACTTGCCCCAAAACGGAAATTAAATTTTGTCACATCTGTTTTTGGGCCCCACCCCTTTGTTAAATACTATGTTTTGACACCAAACAACATCAAAGTGTAGAGTTTAGTCTAAATGTTTTAAATACAGGTTTTTCCGGCTATTTTAAACCGGTTATCATTCGAACTCACCGTTTCAAATATTCAAATTCGTCCATCACTATCAATTTAATGCACTTCCGTTTTGTCTTTTGTCAGACAATTTCAAATTCAGTTTAAGCAAATTCAAACAACGACCACACGTTTTCGTCCCGGAGTATTCGATTTCATCTCGTCTACGCCAAACCTTTTTTATTCAGTAATCAAATTCGTCTAAATGATTTATATAAGACGAATTCAATCTCTGAGTGCTGCAACAGCTTAGACGAATTTGATCTGTAATGACGAATATTCTCGACCCGGTGACTATAAAGAGGGTGACCAAACTTAGAAATTGAATGGCAAATGACTAAATTTTTTTTTTTAAAGCCTGTGAGTTTTTTAGGACGAAAAAGAATGTTAGAGATGGTGAATTTGAATAACAAATGTTTAAAAATAGCCGGGAAAACTTATATTAGGGGCAATCCAATTTGCCAAGTTTGTTATAAAAGCAATAGTTAAATATGCCTAAAAATGACCGAGGTTACCCCATTCGACTGCAGTTTTATAACCCATGAATTCAAGAGTAAGTGCCCTTATATATTAACTTTCTCACTTTGGAAGAAATAAGATATTGATAGCGACGGTGGCCAATATGACCCAGTGGCTGGGCATGTGTTTAGATGCATCTGGTGAGCTTAAAATGAACAAAGTCTGAAAGCTTAAGGTCAAAGATAAGGTACGATCCATTACCTGTGTGTTGTGAGCGCACTCAACTACGTAGTTGTTATTGATACACAAAGTTCAATGGGTTTAATATTTAACTATCAACGCATCATAATGACGCATCATAAATTTGAACTGTTACTTCATTATCTGGTGATATGTCTGAGCGTGCCCGTAGACTTGCTTAGCTGCACTCACACTAAACTAACACCGTGTAGAACCAAGCATGCCTGGCAAGAGACGTGGCCAGCGGGGAGGACCACGGGTAAGATACACATAGAGACACATAAATATCGTTTTTAATAGCAGAATTAGGTTTCTTACCTTCATTCAGAGAATGAAAGGGTACAAGCAGAATGTAGTAATACGTGTAGTAATATATGTCCAAAGAAAATAGCTAGACAACCCGATCGAGGCTTTATTAGCTAAGAATACACTGTTGCAACTTAACTGGAATTAATTTAGCACAAATGACGTTTCAGCTCATGTTTTAAAAATAATCATGAGGTTTCATTTTCATTAGAGAAAAACGGCAACTAGAAAAGGAAAGACTGCAACTGTCGAGTCGATGAATGACGAACCAACAGTTGGTCCAACGATGCCTTGCAAGAGACCTAGATGTTGCAAGTGTAGGGGAATCAGGCAACAGGTAAGACAGATAATTACCCAAATATATGAATATATGAAAGAATGCCTAATAAGCTTTATCAAGCGTCAATGAAATAGATCCCTGAAATAAATCCTTTTTAGTTTTGACATACTATTACACAGTATGTCCCAAAAAGTGTCAGTCAGAGTGTTTTTAAAATAATAACACAAACATGAGGTCAATTGTAAAAAGCCTGCATGTTCTGAAAAAAAAAGGCTGATGTGGTTTTGGAGATGAATCATTTGCCCTTGAGCATTAAACTGAGGTCTTGTCATGATGGTTGATAAAGTAAGTAAATGATTCAAATTCCAACCGAAGCACTTTTTACATCATGCAGGATTTTACACAGCTTACATTACACAGCACTGAAATTGATTAAGGCAACGAATTTGGTCACAGGGTCCAAATATGTTGTTGTGATCAATTGATAATTACGAAGTGTTGCGTGATTAAAACTAAATGAAACATAGGGGTTGAAGCCAAGGCGTACAGGAGTATCTGCACAACCAAACATTTTCAAAATTTACCTCGTGGTTTTGTAGTTATTTGAAAAATGGTCAGACGGTCACTTTTTTGAAACTTCATGTAAAACATATCAAGTATGTCGTCATTTTCATGTCGGTGCACATTTCAACAAAGTCAAGTCAAGCCGAGTAACAATGGTCCCATTGCAAATTGTATTCGACTGACTCAAAATGGCTATTGGACAGAAGTATGTTCATGTGCCTCTTCTACACATCCGGCAGCATTCAACCCTATTATTGGCGTCAGTATCAACTCAATCAGTGGGTCAGTCAGGGCGTCAGTGAGTGAGACAGGTGCAAAGATGACTCAAGGATGACTTCTCTTGGACCGGCAAATGAAAGTCGTGTCGCAACCCGGGGCTAACAAGAAAGCAGCAGTGTTGCAGCATTCGGAACAAGAAATACACCAGAATACACCAGAACGTTCGATAACTCTGTCCTGTGCATCATGCAGTTTCTGCCAGATTTCATTGCAGGAAAAAATGGTGTTGCAGTCCTTCAGTAATTCAAACGAACCACAATCGATAAGCTTGATATAAGCCCAGAGCATTACAGCGAAGCCTCACTGGGTGACACTGCAAATGATTTTTTTTCAAAAAGTAAGTGGATATTTTGTTTCAGGCAGAAAAGACAACTGAAGTAGCAGGGAGTTCAGGTCAAGAGGCGATCAGAGGGGAACCAACAACGGGTCCTATCAAGCCGATCTTTGGACGTGGCAAGCGAGTAAGTTGGAGAAATACACCTGCTTCTGTGTGAATATTCGATTCGAATTTTGAAATGTGGAACATCCCCCGATTAGTCCTTTTGAACGACATTGCTGTGTCATTGACTCGCATTGCAGGTTAGCAGTGGAAGAGGCCATTGGGAGCTGTTTCGTGAGATTAAATTTGAGGGCTGTGCACACAGCTGTTATCTTGCCATCGCTGCACGTGATGATGAGATCGCTGTGGCTGACATGTATGGAAACCGAGTTGTTATCTTCAGCATCGATGGTAAACAGAAAAGTACAATACAGCTTCAAAAATGTGAGTATGCCTGCAAATAATTCTGCCCACGGTCAATGTTTTGGCCTAGTTCAGATAATGATTCTTTGAAGATTGACTAGCAGGCCTCCTTGATTTCAATAACTGTATTTTTTGTGTATCTTTAATCCCCATAGGTCCACGTGGAATTGCAGTTGAACCCATTCACAATCGCTTCGTGGTTATTGAGACTTACGATCCAAAGGTGAAGGTGTTCAACAGCGACAACTCGCTGGCATACGAGTTCCCAACGGTGCCAGCAGATGAGGTCGGTAAGCCCCACTCTCCCAGGACCAGGGGTGTAGCGGTCAAGAAGGATGGTACAATCCTTGTTACTTATGACCAAGGATGGGTGTATACTGAACACAAACCTAGTAATGGTGAGCTTCTACGTACCGTACCAGTAAAACTTTGCCCTGCCCAGCTGGCTGTTGACAACAAGGATCGAGTTATAATCAGTAATTACGGAGCTAGACCATTCGTGGCCGTTACTGATGGTAATAGTTATACACTCTTCACAATCGAACCAACCATCCTCGGAAAACCAGCAAAGTACTGCCTAGATGTATACGCTGATAGCTCCGGTATATATGTTACAATGCTGGGGCCCCGTTACAAAGGTCATATTCACCACTATGACCTAGATGGCAGGTTTCTTGACTGCCTCGTTCGGGGTTTGCATAACCCATTAGGAATTACATTCACGCCAGATGGGCAGCTGGCAGTGGCTGACGAAGTATCAGTTAAGATGTTTCACAAGGTGTAATGCGACATTGTACATGTAAACATTTGAATACAATAGGTGAATGGCAAAAGCGGGTCATCGAAACAAAAAACAATTTGGCGTATGAGTATTGCGAGACACCCAAAAAGGAATTAACTTAGAACTCTTGGCAATAGATTTCAAATGAAGCTACATTATGGTAAATTGAAATACATGTTGTAATTCCAAATGTACACTGCGATAGCCCAGGCCTGCCTTCATCACACCTCAAAGTTCAGCTTACAAGCCTTTTTCTCCCTCCAAAGTCAAGACCACTTTCTCCAAGCTGTTTACTAAACTACACCTCCCACAATCACTGTTAGCACTCACAGTTATTGCAGAGGAGGGGCGACTTGGGTTTTGTAATTTGGCCTTCCTTGTGAAATAGTCAAAATGATGGGGGACTGGAAATCTGAGGCATTCCAAGCCTGTATTACCCTATTACCTGAGCAAAGGTTAACATTTAGAAAAAAAGTTTTCAAGGCTTTGCCAATCAATTGATATATGTTTTTAAAATAATACTGATGTACCTGATAATACAATTACTGTAACTAATCGTTCTACCAGTAAGTAACTATTCAAATCAAGTTGTTTTGGTATATATTTTTTAGAGGATTCTCTTATTTTTTTTCTAGTTAGAATGTAGACTCTTTGTAGGCCTATGTGGTTTGGCCTTATAGAATTGTTCAATTCAATTTGGTCCGGCCTAAAAACCTTAGAGTAAATGGTTCTCCATCAATGTACCCAAACCAGCTTGGCTTTTTGTCTCCTTATTTTATGTGGTTCATTAAAAATACACATGTACGGCAAAAGCGTAGCAAGGTCATTCTTAATAGGGGTATTCATTTCTTGAAAAAGGCACTCTTACATTCGTGCTGAAATGTAGACAGGTTGTTTGGACACTTGGCCTCCGTATAATAAAATAGGGGGGGGGGGCGGACTGGAACCATCTTTCAATGACGGCGCTGTTCAAAGCGGACAATCATACACACTATCGGACAATATATGATGTCTTTCAGGGAGGCAAACGCGCAAAATTTCCCAAAAGGCACTTGTTAGATCTCACACCCTCCCGATGACGGACAGAGCACATTTTGCGAAACGGGGAGTTCTACACTCAATAACCGATTCTTTTCAGTACCACACTTCATCAAAAAGAGATTACTCTCCAAAATGGTGTTACCTGCAGTCTTTCTACTTTATCTCATCCGCCATGCAAAGCTTCAAGTCATATCGTTACAGCGTCTAGTTGTAAATAAGGGCAGTGTTTAACAATAAAAAAGGGCAATCTTTAAAAATATTGGAGGGGCGGGTACACTTGCGAATAAAGGGGCACTCGAATGAAAAAGGGCAGTTGCTGGCTACGCCACTGTAAGGTCTCCATATGTATACCTTTTAAGGATGGTTTTGATCACCCCTTTATAACGGTATGTAAATCAATTGATAATTCGTTATTGTCGTCTTTTAAAATGAGGAACTGGTCACTCACCGTGCAGAGCTATGGAGACAGGAATTCTACATAGTGACTATGGTATTCAAATAAATGGGAAAATCATTATAGACATACGCGTGGTTGCTATCATTCATTATGACCCCGTCTTAGAAGTTGAGGACGCTAATATGTAGGATCAGAAATCATACACAAGAGGTGGTAGAATATACGCGTCTTATACGCGTATACGCGTCTTATACGCATTCTATACGCGTCTATCGTTGACATTCCAGACCTGATGGATACTAGGGAGCAACCTGAATACAAACTATACACACTATTACCAATTTGGACCATGTCAAAAGCAACACTGTCTTGTTTAGAGAAAATGATGATTTTTTATTGCGTCAAAAAAAAAAAAAACAAGAGAGGACGCAGTATACTGACCGCACTTTATAAATTGTCAACGATAATGATGAACTAGAGATTGTGGTTGTAACAGAACAACCACGGAGTGAGTTGTTCCCAACATGTTTTTGAATGTCTAATGGACATACCAAATGATTAACATGTAAAGATTGTTTTCAAGAAGTTTGCAGTTATTAAAATTGAAATTAAATCTTTAATCGGTGCACTTGCGAAACACCCATTAGTAAGGGTCACATGACCTTGACATTTCAGGCGGTGCATTTTCAGTCCATAGGAGTAAATGTGCAAAGAACTGGAATCATAACTTATTGTATTGTAGAGATTTGGTGGTCACAATATTGCCTCATTAAATATTCATAACCTCATAACATGAGAACTGTACAGTAGACTGCACAGTAATAATAATGCAACGTATTAATCTTTGAATGTTGGTTCTTACTATTATAAGTTATCAACCCGATCAGATTTATAATGCGAAACTCAGAAATGTAGGACATCTAACGGGAATAACGGGAATTAACATGTAATAATAATAATTCCTCTCATAATTAGGTACCAATCATTCCAATGACAGTGTAAACCACATGCTGTAAACTCTAATCGGAAAGAAAACAAATGCTGTTGACTCTCCGATCGGCTGCTGGTTTGCAAAACTACGCGCTTCTGAATCCTGCCAAGCGGTGACGCTCTTCTTTGGTAATTTACAACGACATTTTATAACCCAAAACAGCCCAAATGTTCTTACGCAGAATGTGAAATGAGTCAGTTTTATCCCTGAACTCAACCCAGAAATTTTGGGGGTTCATAACCTCAAGAGTAAGTCCCAGGGCTTCAGTTTCCATAAACTCTCTCACTTTGAAGGAAATATAATTTGATATCGTGGCCAATATGACCCAGTTACTGGGCCACAACCGTACGCACGTAGATGCATCTGGTGAGCTTAATTGAACAATGTCTGTAAAGGTTAAGGTCAATGATACGGTTCATAACCTGTGCGATGTGAATGCAGTCAACTAGTTTTTATTAATGGGTTTAATATTTAACTATGGACGCATCATATGACGATTCGTTGAATAGCAAGCGCCACTTTAACTCGCATCCGCCCGCTGCCTGCAGACGTTTTAAGCATAATGTGTACATTGTTAGCCGATTTCGCCATCTGATCGACAGCGTGACATCAAATTTTAACTGTTACTTCATTATCTGGTGATATGGCTGAGCGTGCCTGTAGACTTGCTTAGCTGCACTCACACGAATAGGAGATAAACTAACACCGTGTAGAATTAAGCATGCCTGGCAAATGACGTGGCAAGCGGGGAGGATCACGGGTAAGATACAAAAAGAAACACATAACGTTTTAATAGCAGAATTACGTTTCCTACCTTCATTTAAAGAAAGATAGGGTACAAGAAAAATGTGGTAATGTGGCTCAAAAGAAAATATCGAGAATAGCTGATCTTTAATAAGGGAATAAATGTGTGCTTCAAAAGTTTTAATCACCCCGTCTAAAGACCGCTTGGAGTCTGGGTCCTGATAATTACCCAAGCGGAAGGCGAGGGTAATTATCAGCACCCAGACTCCAAGCGGTCTTACACAGAGTGATTAATGCCGACCAAGAACATTTGTATTCCAAATCATAAGTACCTTTTCGGTCAAAAAAAACCTGTTTTTTTTTTCTCTAGCTAAACAATGCAGTGTCCAGCTTGCAAGTAAGATGTAAACAACTCCTTTTATGGAGATTGGCGAGCGCGTCTTGCGTCGCGTGTACTGCGTGATGTCGCGCAGAATGCACCTGGGGCGTTGCTTTGTGAATTTAGGACTATACAAATACAGCATGGTCACGTATGTTCACGGCCCATAAGAATGGTCATTATGCACGCGCATGCGCACGGCAATAAATTGCAGACGATGACGGTTTTCCCCGCTAGCAGACGACGCACTGCGGTTAAGTTTGACGAACGAAAAATGACACTTTTATCGAAGACGAGAACAATCCAGTCAGTTACATTGGTTGAAAGAAAGAAAACACAATTAATTTCAAAGTTTAAGGGGATTTGTAAAGGATATGATAACTTTAAGTAATAATAAAGTGGAATTTTAGGAAGCTTTCCGACGATTTGGAAATGGAATCCACCAATTTACCTCTTCAACTTCCGTCAATTTTTTTTATTTCGAAATCATTTTTGATTGAAAAAATCAAACGTTCTACCACTCCTCGATAACACAGAAATAATTTCATATACATCTTACTCGAATGCATATGCAATTTCAAGAAAAAAACCGTACTTCAAATCACTGCTCTTTTCGTCGTCCTGAATGACCGTTCGACTCGCTATTTGACAAAAAAAGTTCGATTCTAGATATCGAATACTCGTGAGCATGGTCGAAAACTTACTGGCATTGTGCTTTCGGTCTATACTTTAGTGCGAAACATTTTTTTTTTCGCATGGAGACAAATGGGCTAACGGGGAAAAATAAGTGAATGACAACAGCACAGACATACAGCACAGATTTAGCATTTACCATTCGCCCACCAGTTTTTACTTTTTATTACTTTATTTATAGAGAAGTGCGAATACTTTTATTGTGTTATTGCTCATTTGATGACAATGTATTGTAATGCAATGTTTGATACCAACGTTTTGATATATCCGGACTGTTTTTGAACGAGTTTCCTGCTTTTTCAAATTTGGGTTTATAGGCTAATCCTAAACAGTATTGAGCTCATAATCAAACCTTACACTGTGGCTTCAAAGCACTCATTTGTATTGATGGTGATGTGTTTCACCCTGATTTCAGATACGATACCATTTGAGTAACACATATAAAGTTTCGTTCACTTCAAAATTTAATAAAATGAAAACCTTCACCGCTTCCAATATAGTAGTTAAATTATACCGTAATATTGTATTCAAGAATATTTGCTTTTGTAATGATACGTCTTTCAATGCTTAATATGTTATATAATTTCTAATTTCAAGACTACAATCGCTTCACATTACTGAAAAAGTCCGCTTACAACTGCGATAAAAAAATGAAAACCTTTACCATTTAAATCAAGTTATACATTAACACTTAGCTAATATAATGTTAATTATACCTGTGTACATTCACCATATTCAATTATTAAATCCAAAGTAGGTAAATTAGAAAACTAATAAGCAAATAATACGACACGTTTAACCCGTTACCACCTTCCTAACGCTGTCTCACATTAAATCAATTCCTTGATGGATCATAAACCATAGAATGCTCGGGCAGTTTGGGCGTTACAGAAAAAAAACCACCAAAAAAACAACCAAAAACAACCCAAAAAAAAAAAAAAAAAACGTGTGTTGCGAATCAGAAAGTACAGGGCGAGTAAAACAAAATTGCAAAAATGGAAAGGAGTCATCTTTTATTCAAAACCAAGTAGAAGTTTTGAACTTGTTAAACCTTGTAATAATGACATATTCGTTAGTAACATTGTGTGAAAAAATGAAGTCAATCCCATTTACCGTGTTTGTTTTGGTGAACCTTTAGTAACTTTGGTACCCAATTTACATTTTGTCTACTAGGCTTCACAATTAAGAGCGGAAAACGATACAGTAAAGACATTAAACTGACTGAACCTTATAGCTCAAGATTTATTTTTTTATGTTTTCCCTTCACGTTATTCACAGTATCTGTGGACTATACTATAGTGAATGTGTCCTTCATTGTTCACACAACTGCAGCTCTGCCCTCTACTTAGCAACCGTGCAAGGCAATGCATGTCTCAGCGCTAGACTTCATGGAAAGAACGGCCCCGGGGACACATTTGTTGCTGTTTCAGAAGCCTCGTGGACAAGAACGTAAATTGGGTACCGTAGTAGAAAGGTTCACTAAAGTCAAACGGTGAATACGATTAACTTCATTTGTTTTCACTCAAAATTACTAATTAATATGTCATTCTAAAAAAATGTTTAAACATTTAAAACTCCAACTTGGTTTTGAAAAAAAAAATATGGCTTCTTTCCATTATTGCAGTGTGTTTACTCACCCTGTATATGATCAAAATCATGACATCATAATATGAGCACTGGACCCTTTACAGTTCATTATCTTGTTTGCACGCCTGTACAATTAAAACGCTAAAACCAAAATGAATTTACTCCTATTTCTGTAAAATAAAATACAATAAAACAGACGTTTAGTGCCGTAAATGTTTTTGTCTGAATCTTCTTAAATTCAAAATAGCTTGGATGAATCACATTTGAAAAGGCTCTTACATTTAATAAGAATGCTATAATAATTACACCAAACTATATACAATGAAACCGTGCTAGAGAAACCCACGGTTACACAATACGATTTGTAATAAAATGTAACGCTATGATTTGAATAAAGAGTTCGAACTATGATGACATTACGGACCATTCGTATAATGTTAGCAACTTTCTGAAAAAAGGTGAAACGGGCCTACTTGAGGGAAATTATTTTCTTTTGTATAGAATCAGAACCGATTAATATTTTGATTTCGAGCATTCTATACATTTGGGGTCTACTTTGTTTTTCTTGTCCCTGTTACATCTGACATCAATGATTGTATAATTCTGATACACTCCTTAATGCGGTTGTCCTCAAACGGTGATTATGGATAGCAAACTACCTTCCCAACAAAACACATAGCGTCATTTTGTATGATAATGGAATGAAACATTACAAAGTAGACAATCTAAGGTAACAGGGACGTGAACAGTATCATACATTAGACCTAAATCTATAGAATGGCCCACATAAAAAAAAACACTGTACAAAACACCACGATATATAGACATGTCAGTGTTTTAGAATGTTTCTTTTCATATTTCTAACTGAAAAATCTCACGTAAAACTGACGCAATCTACCATTGATTCTTAATTCACCGGCCCTAGTTCGTGATCCATGATCATGACATAACAATTCGAACATCGCAATAAAAAAAATAACGAATGGAATGCCTTATAATATATTCTACTGATAATAATGTTATATTGACTGAAAACCTCCACCGTTAAAATGTCATTTGTATGTTCTACGAGGGAAAATATTCATAAGAAACTTCGGAAATGTAACATCAGATAAACACGCATAATATTCAAATGCATTTCATTTTTTACAACTAACTTGTAACACTTAACTTTGAGTAATTGATACTTATTTCCTTTTTTTCCCACTTTACTACAGGGTGACCCGAAAAAATGCAACCCTAAAACATCTGCCTTTTAAAATAAAAAGGATCTGTGAACTTTTATGTTTTGGGTATCAGATTAAAGCTGAGAGCGTTTTTCTTTCAAATACCGAAACAAAAATCCTGAAAGTAGCACTTTGGGTTGCTGAGGAAATGCCAATTATGTAGTGTAAGTAGTCATTTTTCATCATGTACACAAAACATAGTGAAACATTTATTGTAAGTCTGCTGTGCAATTATCCTTCATTAGTCTAATGTCTTCAATATGTTTGACATATTTATGATGCTGAAAAGATTTCAAATACTACTAAAAGGATGAGATACCTGTTTAGGTAGAAAATAAAACGTGTTTCCATCAAATTCATTTGTACTCTTGTCATATTATGTGCCTTGTTGTTTGTAAGGATTAGGTCATGCACAACTAGGTGCAGTGAAACTCCCTTACTGTGGTAATTGTTTGTGTACAGGATGAAAAATGACTACGTTTACATATTTGGCATTTCTCAGCAACCCAAAGTGCTATTTTCATGATTGTTTCAGTATTTAAAAGAAAA